>NC_062534.1:25391012-25403512 GCF_022655615.1 Tachysurus fulvidraco
CTGCGAGACCGGATGTCCTGCATGAGCATCTCGAATGGTGTGAGGCTGAACTCAGTGGGCAGAGGATCGAACGGCTGCTGCTCCACCTTCTTCAGCTTTACACCCTGCCTGAGCTCCCGCATCAACTGCACCCACAGCCGAGCCTGAGACACACACACACACACACACACACACACACACACACGTACAGACAGATAAGAAGCTACATTAGTGATGTAGAATTTTACTGTGTGTATAATCAGTAACGTGGGTCAGGTCTGTGCTGCGTTTCCCACCTACATCACATCAGAACACAGTTTACAGCTCCGCCCGCTTCAGGACATTCAGACAAAACCATCAGAGTTTTTTTTCGATAGAAACCTTAAATACTTTATACCCAGTCTGTGTGTTTGAGGTTGTCCAGTTCAGCAGCACAGCGCTCCTCC
The DNA here is from genome assembly GCF_022655615.1 of Tachysurus fulvidraco. NCBI lineage: Eukaryota > Metazoa > Chordata > Actinopteri > Siluriformes > Bagridae > Tachysurus > Tachysurus fulvidraco. The sequence continues at coordinate 25,391,438 of NC_062534.1, forward strand.
TGAGACTCCTCCGTCCTGATCCTCCTCAACATCTACACACACACACACACACACACACACACACACACACACACACAGCAGAATCATGACTCAGGATGAGGTAAGACGGGGGAGAAAAGACGAGCCATTATGAGGGGAAACAGAAATGTAAACAGATCAATACTCACTTATGAGTCTTCACTTTTTATCGTTTTATCCTTTGAGTGTAGTTCCCCCAACACACACACACACACACACACACACACGACACCCCGACACTATCCGTCTTTAACACAAATCTTGAACCCAATCCGATCTAATCCCAAATCCTACTAGATTTCCGATGAATGATGTCATCAGTAAACCACAGAACTGATGATGATATCTGTCTCCTGGGAGACTGAGATGTGACATCATGGTCTACAGTCTACAGCTTTAAGACTGACAGATGAAGTAATGTAGCTCATATAATGCTTAGTTTTCTCCTGTTGTGCACTACAGAACATTTAATAACCTCCAGTCTGACTTCAGAGCTACAAACTACATCTCTGAGTCTTGCAGCACAAAGCAGCGTGTTGTTTATCAGGGCGACTTCACCTCAGCTTCATCAGCTTCAGCTTGTCTTCTGCTGTTCATCTCTGAGCTCCTGACCTTGTTAATGTCCAGCTAACTTATAAAAAGACTGAAATTGTTACGATGTAGTGACGCAACATGTTCATAATTTGCGTTGTCTGGCCACGCCCCCTTCTTTTCCCCATTGTTGAGTTACATCATCTCACACTCCTACATCCTGCACCACACACATCCTCCCTGCTCTCCTCTCTCACTGACCTCCTTGGCATCTCTGATCCTGCACAGGAAGGTCTGAAGCTCCAGAGTCTCGAGGAACAGCGCTCTACAAACAGCTTGGTAGTGTTCAGGAGCCACAGCGGGGTTCGCCAGCCTCCTGGCACACAACGTCATCGCATGCCGAACAGTGCGCACTGCATGCACCCTTCCCACCTCCTCTTCCTCTTCCTCTTCATCTTCATCCTCGGGGCCACTGTAGCCTTCATCCTTGGTGGTGCTGCTGAGACACTCTGCGGACTCATGGTCCTGCTGTGCCACCATGCGCTCGATTAGCTGCTCCAGATGTGGACTCAGGTCTCGCTCCTCACTGTCAGCCAGTCCCCAGTCCAGAGCCTGATAGATGGCCACGCCCATAGACTGTACCAACTGAGGAAAAAGGCGGAGTTGATGAAAGTGGGCAGGACATGAGACCTGCTGTATGGATTGTGTAGGTGTGTGTGGTGTAAACTTACCTGGCTCTCCTGGACAGGTGAAGCAGATACAGCTTCTCCTTCAGCTACAACAGAGGAAGAGCGGTTAAACTACACCTCACATCCATCGGTCATTACTGTACCGACTGTGGTGTCCATAGCAACACTGCCCCAGCAATTTGTTATCTGTGTTTTATGGATCTGAAAAGCTTCTGAGGTTTAAGGAAGCCTCAGGCATGTTGTGGGATTATTTCTGTATCTTTGTGCTTATATATTATTGGTGTAACAGTGGAGTTAAACACTGCAGTATGAAGCCACGCCCACAATCACTTCCTTTCGGTTACTACACTGCAGCACCACAGTACTTTACACCATCAGTTTATAATATACCTTCAGATAAACTCCAATGCACATGATAACATCTTCATCCCACACACTAAACAAAGCTTTATCACCAAGACATTTTCTCCAGACTTTTATTTAAGGAAAAAAGATTTTTGTTGTGTTCTACAGCAAATTGTGTAGTTTGTGTTTACATCCCACATAATGGAACTAACATGGAAACCATAGCAACTGAGAGAAAAACCAATAACAAACACAGAAGCATACAGGAGGCGGCTTGTGTAATAATAAAGGGGGCGGGGCCTGTCGTAATACAGGAGGAGTGTCATAATAAAGGGGCGTGACCTGACATAATACAGGAGGCGGCTTGTGTCATAATAAAGGGGGCGGGGCCTGTCGTAATACAGGAGGGGTGTCATAATAAAGGGGCGGGGCCTGACACAATACAGGAGGAGGAGTTTGTCCAGGTCTCCTTCTGAATGCTGCCATCTTGTGTCTGGTATGAGTGCTGGATTTGTGGATCTCAGGTTGGGTCTGTCTGTCTGTACTTTTGTTTACTGTCAGTCTTCTTATGTGTCATTCTGTCCCTTTCTCTGCCTGTCCATCTTTCTGTCTGTCAGTTGTTCAGTCGTCAGTCCAAATCTTTTAGCCTGTTTTTCAGACATGTAGTCGTCCCGTCCGTTTGTCTGCATCTGTTTGTCTGCATCTCTGAGTCTGTGGGTCTGTGTATCTTGCTGTCTGTCCATCTGTCTGTTTATGAGCAGAAATGCCTACAGATAATTGGTCTGTTTGTTATTCTGTAGTAAAAAACTAATATTTGGACTTTTTCACAGTAGCAATTTAATTTTGTGCAGTAATTATTGCAGTATTTCAGACAAATAATCATCAGTATACATCTTAATCTGCAGCCTACTTCTGCAATGCGTGTGTGTGTGTGTGTGTGTGTGTGTGTGTGTGTGTGTGTGTGTGTGTGTGTGTATGTGTGTGTGTTTGTGCACCACTATGCACTATGGTGTGATCAGCACTAACAGTTCGAGGTAATGGAGGAGGATCAAATCACAGAGCACGCAGACACACACAGACACACACAGACACAGGAGACATGAACACACAGCATCAGCACAACCTGAGCTCAGAGGACAGACTGGCTCTCTCTCTCTCACACACACACACACACACACACACACACACACACACACACACACACACACACACACTCTCTCTCTCTCTCTCTCTCTCTCTCTCTCTCTCTCTCTCTCAGTCAGTCCACTGGAACACTGAAATTTTCTCATTCAGAAGGGAGACAGAAGGGAGAGATGAAAGTGTATAATTTGAGTTCTCTGGATCAACCCAAAGTATTAAGGCAGTGGTGGTCAGACCAGTTCACCTGAAAGTTCACATTAAACACAAATAACACAAAAGTCTTTGGCTCACAATGTTGGATACCAATGCTAGCTGTTTGCAGTAATGCTAGGCTAACACACACAACTTAACACTGATCATTAGCGTCATTGGTGCTAACACAAGACAGCTACAGACAGACAGAGACAGACAGACAGCTACAGACAGACAGAGACAGACAGACAGCTACAGACAGACAGAGACAGACAGACAGCTACAGACAGACAGAGACAGACAGACAGCTACAGACAGACAGAGACAGACAGACAGCTACAGACAGTCAGCTACAGAGAGTCTCTCAGCAGATGATGATGTGGGTCAGTGACGTGTGTACGTGTGTGTATACACGTGTGTGTGTACATGTACGTGTGTGTGTCTGTGATTTGTCCTCCTGCTGTTTATGGGTTTGTTGTTGTTTCTGAAACAAATACCAAGATTTCTGTAACTGAGCTTCATGAAGCTGCATCATTTCAGTGTTTACCTTCTTTTTTAACAGAAAAACATCCTGCACAACATGCACTTTGTCATCACCTTCACCAGGAAGTGAACTTTTTGCCCCTGATTTTCATTTTAATCCTTTACATGTGAAAGCATGTTTATTATTATTACTATTATTATTATTATTATTATTATTATTATTATTATTATTATTATTAGTCTCCTCCTTCCTAGTAGAACCCTGTTTCAGTGACATCACCTCTCATCATTCTGTGCTGCAGTACACACACACACACACACACACACACACACACACACACACACACACACACACACACACACACACAGAGGATGTCAGTAGAGCGCGTGCCTTACCGGTGCAGGTGCGCGTGTCGGAACGCAGAGTGACGGTACCGTCCCGGTGCAGTAAGATGGATTCGGGTCCCTTAGCGCGGTACCGGTACCGATGCCGCTCCGCCCCCCGGCAGCACTGGTAACACACGGCCCAGGCCTGTTCCTCATTCAGCGGCTGGTCGTAGGAGCGCAGAACCTCCTCCAGTGACAAGACCCGCGTCTCCAACTCTCCCCCGGAGCTCCGTTTGGTTGATCTGGCCATGTGTGTGTGGTGCGACACCACCGCCACCATCCTTCATCCTCTACACCGCGCCGCCATCATCGTCTTCATCATCATCATCATCATCATCATCACCCTTCTCCTTCTCCTCGGTCTGTTCTCCGCACCGCGCACGAGCGCAACCTGCGACACGCTGAACTGAGTGAGGGGGAGAATCTTTCCCCGTGTCCTCAGTGCGCATGCGCGGGTTGTTGCGCTGTAGACGGTACCGGGGGCGCAGGTGAAGCCGAACCGAGCCGCTGACAACAACAAGCCAATAATAATTCACTTTTATTATTTTGTTTAGAGCGTGTTTGTGTCATAGTGAAATGGTGTAGCAGAATTATTGGCACCCCTTCACAGAGTCTGATTATTTTGTTTAACTTTTTGTTTAGGTATTAATTCATATAAATAAAATCAATACATCTTTATTAAACCATACTTTCTTTTCTCATTATTATTATTATTATTATTATTATTTGATTGTTGTAAGACTCCGTTAATTTACAGGTTTAATGAACTTACTAATTAATCCCGTTCATTATCTGATCATTCAGCTGAGTTCATACACAGCAGCAGGTGAAATGAGCTCTGGCGCCCTCCTGTGGTCCAGACAGTAACACACCGTGTGGCAGATTCGATGTTATATCGTATTTAACATAAAGCAGTAAGCACGGTCAATATTTTATGATAAATAAATCCATAAATAAACTATGCAATTAAAAACCCTTCATCGTCACCAAGTCCTGATTAGAAAATTGATTCCAGCAGAAAACAATCCCAACAACAGACATGGTCCGGACGGAGATCCAGAAAGTTCCAGATGATAAAGTTTATGGACGAGGTGTGTGTGTGTGTGTGTGTGTGTGTGTGTGTGTGTGTGTGTGTGTGTGTGTGTGTGATCTGTTATTTACTTATTTCTGTTATTTAGTCCTCTGTGTAATGTTAACACGACCTTCACTAATAATCTAAACTAAAGCACAATCACTAATAAATGATCACAGTGAGCATCGTTCAGTCACTGAATTAGATTCAACTCCATCATATCAGAGAAATACACACATACACATAAACACCCAACACACACACAACCCCCCACACACAATTACCCCCATTACTGTGACACCTCCAGTCTAGTCTTTCCTGTTACTATAAATAAAATCCTTCAAACAGGAAGGAAGTTTGTGACCATATCAAACGTTTGATCTTGTGTGTTTAAGCGGTTTGGATCAGTTCCATAATCTTATCGTTTCATCTGCTTTAAGTAAATGCCACAAATATTCACAATCAGAGGTACAAACACTTCGTTACTTTACTTAAGTAGAAATTTTGATTATGTATACTTTAATAGAGTCATTATTTTTTAGCAGACTTTTTACTTTCTACTTGTTTAAAAATAGCCTCGTTACTAATATTTCAGCAGCTGCTTGTGGTCCTAAAACATCTTTAAAGGGATTGTTCACCCAAAAAGAAAAACGGTCATTTTCTCATCCTCATGTTTTAAATCTGTATGAATTTCTTTATTCTAATGAACTTCTTTTCCTCCTTGAAGAAGTCCAGCCTTCTTGAAATGACCCAGCAGTTGGATGTGTACCTGAGGTGCCCAGGAGACACAGTAGATGTACTGAAGTCCTTCCCAGCCGTGTGCCAGCGATCACTTAAGCTTAACACGGCACTCCCGGCCTCAGCCGCCTGTGAAAGACTGTTTAGTGTTGCAGGGCTGATCTTCAGGCCAAAAAGAGCATGCATTGGCTCAAAGAACTTTGAGAAGCAGCTGCTTTTGTGGATAAACTCTTTCTGTAAAGCTGCTTTGAGACAATGTCTATTGTAAAAAGCGCTATACAAATAAACTTGAATTGAATTGAATTGAATTGAATTGAATAAACAAAGCCTATTAGTAACTCTTTGTCAAATGTTGATTACCCTTAGGTTTGCCACCTTCAATACAGAAAAATAAGGGACGCCTGCCTCAGCGGGGGCCACACCCCTCGGGGCCAAGATGACCACAGTCCCGATGGCGTGCCAGTGGTGGTAACTTAAAACATGTATTCATAAAAATATTAAAATTTATACCAATGTACATTATAATAAGACGTCTGCTATTGAAATCAGTGTGAACAGATGCACTCAGTCTCTCACTATCACAACTTAAGTGGTCATATTGAATACACAGCTAATAAATATACGCCAACAAAGTGTGACTGAGAACACAAAAAATTAGCTTTTGGAGGAACTTGTGAGATGTGAACCATATTTGGGGACTTCAATAAAGCGATTCTCTCACGTGAATTGCCTAAATACAGACAGCATGTTACATGTCCCACCCGAGACAGTAAGACACTGGACCACTGTTACACTGTAATAAAGGATGCATATCACTCTGTCCCACGGGCAGCTCTAGGACTCTCTGATCACTGCTTAGTTCATCTGAAACCGACCTACAGGCAGAAGCTGAAAACAGCTAAACCTGTATTAAGGACTGTAAGAAGATGGACTAAGGAAGCAGAGCAGGACTTACAAGCCTGTTTCGCTCTCACGGATTGGACTGTTTTTGAAGCTGCTGCCTCCGACCTGGACGAGCTCACAGAGACTGTAACATCATACATCAGTTTTTGTGAGGATTTGTGTATTCCTACCAGAACTCACTTAACCTACAACAATAACAAGCCATGGTTCACTGCGAAGCTCAGCCAGCTCCGTCAGGCCAAAGTGGATGCTCACAGAACTGGGGATAGAGTCTTGTACAAACAGGCCAAATACACACTGGAAAGGGAGATCAGAGTGGCAAAGAGGAATTATTCCGAAAAATTACGGATTCAATTTTCCTCCAATGACTCAGCTTCAGTGTGGAAAGGTCTGAAAGCCATCACCAACTACATGGACCCCCCCCCCCCCCCCGCACTGTGGTGACTCAACAACTGGCAGACGACCTGAATGAGTTCTACTGCAGGTTTGAAAAAGCCCAATTCTCACCTTCCGTAACCCCCGAATCAGTCACACCTGCAATCCAGTTCAGTGAAGATGATGTGTGTCAGGTCTTCAGGAAGACCAACAGAAGAAAGGCTCCAGGCCCAGACAGTGTTTCACCAGCCTGTCTGAAAGCCTGTGCTGATCAGCTGGCCCCCATCTTCACGCGGATATTCAACATGTCACTGGAGCTGTGTGAAGTCCCCTCATGCTTCAAAAGCTCCACCATCATCCCATCCCAAAGAAACCCAAAACCACCGGACTTAATGACTACAGACCTGTGGCTCTAACATCTGTGGTCATGAAATCATTTGAAAGACTGGTCCTGGCTTATCTGAAGGACATCACGGGACCCTTACTGGACCCCCTGCAGTTTGCCTACAGAGCAAACAGGTCTGTGAATGATGCAGTCAATATGGGACTGCATTATGTTCTGCAGCATCTAGACAGACCAGGGACTTATGTGAGGATCCTGTTTGTGGACTTCAGCTCTGCCTTTAACACCATCATCCCATCACTCCTACAGCCCAAATTAACCCAGCTCTCCGTGCCCTCCTCTGTCTGTCAGTGGATCACCAGCTTTCTGACAGACAGGCAGCAGCTAGTGCGACTGGGTAAACTCAAATATAGCACCCGCACCGTCAGCACTGGCGCCCCCCAGGGCTGTGTTCTCTCCCCACTGCTCTTCTCCCTGTACACGAATGACTGCACCTCTCATGACCCATCTGTCAAGCTCCTGAAGTTTGCAGACGACACCACACTGATCGGCCTCATCCAGGACGGTGACGAGTCTGCTTACAGACCGGAGGTTGAGCGGCTGGTTGTCTGGTGCAGCCTTAACAACCTGGAGCTGAACACGCTCAAGACAGTGGAGTTGATAGTGGACTTCAGGAGAAACCCCCCTGCTCTCCCCCCACTAACCATCATGGACAGCATTGTCACAGCAGTGGAGTCATTCAGATTCCTGGGAACCACAATCTCCCAGGACCTGAAGTGGGACATTCACATTGACTCCATTGTGAAAAAGGCCCAGCAGAGGTTGTACTTCCTTCGTCAGCTGAAGAAGTTCGACCTGCCACAGGATCTGCTGAAACAGTTTTACACTGCCATGATCGAATCAATCCTCTGCACCTCGGTAACTGTTTGGTTCAGCTCAGCCACCAAATTCAATCTCAGAAGACTACAGAGGGGAGTCCGGACTGCTGAGCGAATCATTGGCACAACTCTCCTCACTCTCCAAGACCTGTACTCCTCCAGAGTGTGCAAAGGGCGAAGAAAATCACCCTGGACCCCTCACATCCAGCACACTCACTCACCCTGGACCCCTCACATCCAGCACACTCACTCTGGACCCCTCACATCCAGCACACTCACTCTGGACCCCTCACATCCAACACACTTACTCACCCTGGACCCCTCACATCCAGCACACTCACTCTGGACCCCTCACATCCAGCACACTCACCCTGGACCCCTCACATCCAGCACACTCACTCTGGACCCCTCACATCCAGCACACTCACCCTGGACCCCTCACATCCAGCACACTCACTCTGGACCCCTCACATCCAGCACACTCACCCTGGACCCCTCACATCCAGCACACTCACTCACTCTTGACCCCTCACATCCAGCACACTCACTCTGGACCCCTCACATCCAGCACACACACTCACTCAGGACCCCTCACATCCAGCACACACACTCACTCAGGGCCCCTCACATCCAGCACACACACTCACTCAGGACCCCTCACATCCAGCACACTTCCTCTTTGAACTGTTGCCATCTGGTCAGCGCTACAGAGCCCTGAGCTCCAGAACGACCAGACATAGGAACAGTTTCTTCCCTCGAGCAATCCACCTGATGAACACTTAACACCATGGAACACACAACTCCTAATATTTGCACTATGTATACCTCTGTACATTTCATACTTGCACTCTGTACATACATGCATACATATTGTCTGTACTGTTTACTCCTACTGCACACTTCACAATTGCACATGTGTACATACAAATTGCACATATTGTATACTTATTTGTATATGTATATTTCATATGTTTATTTAAACTGCACATTTCACACCTGTACAATCTCTTCTATACTACATATGACGTCCTGTTACACTGTGGAGATCATGGCACTAAAACTAATTCCTCGCATGTGTAAACAGACCTGGCAATAAAGCTGATTCTGATTCGGATATTTTATTAACTTATTATTAAATGAACAGATCCATAACTTAGTAATTATAACTTGCAAACTTGCAAAATATCTTCCACGAACATCATGAACATAATAACATCAGTAGATGTATATCAGTGTATCAGACGCCATCGTCTCATATGGACTTTCTGACTCTGACTCTGTCAAAAGAACGGCGAGGCGGCGTCCCGCCCTCCTCTGACTCTGATTGGCCGTGATTCACGGCCCGTAACCCTAAAACAAACCAATCAAACCAACGATGGCAACGAGTATTACCCACTCAGGGGCAGAATAGGACGCGTCTCCACACAATGCGGGTGGGGTGATGTGCATGGGATGCTGTATAATGTGACCTACAGTATGTAACATACGGGACAAATGGCGTCCTGTATCGATTTGTTACAGGACGCGTCATTTTGCCTGTAAATACGGGACGATTCCGTATTTCACGGGACGGGTGGCGACCCTAATTACCCTGTTGTTGTTTGAGTCCAATGTGTTTGTTTTAATAAAGGTTACTGATGACATGCCTCTGAAGTTTGACTTTTTGCACCATTACAATACTTTATGTCAAACTAGTCATTATCAACATTATCATATTAATATAACGTTATAGTCATTATGGCCTTTAATAATGTTTTTGAGGAGGTGAAGTAGCGCACAATAGGCGTCTGTGGCACAGCCTAAGCTTTTGTCCTTAATGGCATTTTTTCCTCACATTACTTTTAAAGTAGTTTTGAAACCGGTACTTTTACACTTTTACTAGATTAAAACTGCTCAAGCTGATACTTCAAATTCTACAGAATACCTTTGACACCACTGTTCACAATTAAAAACACTTACAACCTGTTAATTGTTGTGGACTTGCCAGGCTGTGCACTCGCTCTCCTGCACAATCCACTTCACCTGACTACTAATCAGTGTCACCTGCCCAATCACCTGCTCACAGTATAAAAGACTGCCACCTTCATTCATTCCTCATCCGGTCTTGTTAATACATGCATCTCTTTTGAGTGTATCCTTGTGTATAATGATTTGAGTGTATAATGATTTGAGTGTATAATACATTGGAGTGTATCCTTGTGTGTAATGATTTGAGTGTATCATACATTTGAGTGTATTATTTGAGTGTATAATACATTGGAGTGTATCCTTGTGTGTAATGAGTTGAGTGTATAATACATTTGAGTGTATTATTTGAGTGTATAATACATTGGAGTGTATCCTTGTGTATAATGATTTGAGTGTATAATACATTTGAGTGTATCCTTGTGTGTAATGAGTTGAGTGTATAATACATTTGAGTGTATCTTTGCTACCTGCCTGACTCTACTAACCCCTTTGTGAAGTTTATCCTCTCTCCAGTCGTCGTCGTCATCGTTGTTTACTGTGAAGTTAAGAAAAGTGTCTTTTGTTATCTGTGACTGTCAAGACGTGTTTGTTTTTGGAGTTGCCTTCATCATCCTCATCATCTCTGCTATCGTTCACTGTATCTGTTTATTGTTTCACGTTTTAATACACCTCTGGTTTTTACTCCATTGTCATCTCCATCTGTCTTCCATAACATTAACAAGAATAACGGATACAAACGTGTTCATGACATAAAGAATCAAATTAAACTTGACAATAAAATTGTTTCGCATGCAACGACTTCTTATGAACTGTTTTCAGCTCCTTATAAACAAAATCTCACATTGTGTGTGAGTGAATAAATGGTCATCACCTGTAAATTACACATACATGTCTCAGCTGATCTGCAAAAAAAAAGCACAAAATGGGAATAAATGGCACTATTTCTGTCTCAGGTGTGTGATACTGATGGTGTTCATCATGTCTGAGCTCTTCTACTGAAGCTTGTAATCGGACGGCACTCCGATCTAAAGCAGAGGGTTTTACAGAAACGTGTCGTGTGTGCGACTCGAGTGCTCGTGGTCTCCTTCCCATTGTAATGACAAAGTTGAACAGTGACAAATACACACAGTTTACTTTACATTCAACCTGTAAGATTGTTCAGAAAAAATCTATTTAAAAAGAAAAACTTTCACTCGTGCTCTGAAATGTTTGTACCCCACTGAATAGATACTGTATAAACCAAAATAAATAAATTATGGGTTTATTTTAAATAAATTAGTGATTTGGACTGAAACTCATGTCCATTAATCTTAGTAGTGGTGCCACACACACACACACACACACACACACACACACACACACACGGGAAATGAAGGTTTTTCTGAATTTACAGGATTTTCATAAAGAACAAATTGATTGTATAAACATCTACACAAATGATTTGCACATAAATCCACCTACGGATCAATAAATAAGGCCCACACCATTTTACCCCAGAAAATGTTTTCTCCTCTAGTCCTGGACTCAGTTACTATTGCTAATAATGAATAGAAAGGTGAGCTGTGACAGAAGGGAAACATGCACTGGTGCTAAAATGTCATGTCACCGTTTTTTCCCCACTACTGTAATAAATATGATCAAATGCCGAGTTGCAGCTCAGGAAAGGTCTGATGTCAGTGTCTCAGTTCTTGGTAGTGGCAGATTTATTAGCCGAGTGCCAGGTGAAGCTGTACATCTGTGAGCGTGTGAGGTCGATGTCAAGCTGCTTCTGTTCCACCTCACTGTGGACCAGACGGTAGCCCAGCAGAGACATGGCGCTCTTACAAACCTGCTGGACCTGCTGGACTTTTTTAAAGTCTAAACTCACTCTCCAGGCCTTCGAGACTTCAGAGGCGTTGCGCTCGATGATCCTGAAGGCGTCGCTCGGTGTCCCCTTGCTCGTGCCGTGTGTGAATTTATAGACCCATTTCTGCAGTGGCTCCGTCATTTTGAGTCCTACAAAGTCATATATGT
>NC_062534.1:25408512-25426012 GCF_022655615.1 Tachysurus fulvidraco
CTCAGGTTCTGTGTGTGATCTGTAATATGTCCTTCCTTAGGAAACAGATGCCATCTTTCAGCTGCTAAACTCTCCTGAGCTCTGTCTTTACATGTCACAGTGCTGACAGAGTGACACACGTTTCCTACCACAGAATAAACACAAACACTTCGTTTGTGACTTCACAGAGTTCTCTTTCAGCTAAAGTCTTCTTTCTCTTCCTATCTTATCTTTGATCGGCAGAATGTTTTTTTGTGTGCGTGTCGGTTCAGCAGCTCGTCTCTGTCCCCACCCGACAGCAGTGTGGCAGTAATGCACCAAAAACATACCGACATTCCATTCCCACTAATAAAAAACCCCTTAAGTGCATTAACGTCACTCTGAAATCTGTCATTCAGAGAACCATTAAAGCTTTGACGTAATTACAACCTGAACATGGGAAAGAACCCGATGGAAAAGAAGATGGAATGTTTTAGATTTTCTTATATTCTTATATTGTTTCTGTTTCTGTAAAGGCAGTTTCAGGCAATGTCTAAAAATAAAATGTAAACTTTAATTGAATAAATAAACTAAAACTATTAATAATTGGTGACTTCCTGGGATAATAAAATACACAGGCTCGTGCTGTTCGAGGAGAAAATCATCGCCGTCACATTAACAGTGACTTCTGACATCAAAATGAACATTTAACAGAAAATAAAACTTTTTTTTTCTGGATTTAAATACTTGAAGTAAAAAGTTGGGTTTTTTTGCACCTCTACACTTGTACAGCACAGTGCCACCTTATACACACACCATACTGCACATGGACTCTAAGGACAATCATTAAAATCACTGCTCCAGGTGTGTGTTCACAGTGTGTGTGTTCATTGCTGTGTGTGTGTGTGTGTGTGTGTGTGTGTGTGTGTGTGTGTGTTCACTGCTGTGTGTGTGCACTTTGGATGGGTTAAACGCAGAGAACAAATTCTGAGTATGAGTCACTGTACTTACCCGTATGTCACGTCACTATCCACTTCACTTAAAAACCATACACATTTATGTATATTTATGTTTATGTATATACATTATTTTTCACTTATATTTTCATATTTTATATGGTTTCTTTTTATATAGTTTATACTTTTTTATTTATCTACCTCCTTTTGATTATATTTTTTATCCCAATTTGCATTCCTTCTGCTTGAATACAGATGCAAAAAGCATTTCACTGCATGTCTGTACTCTGTATGTGTGTGTATGTGTGTGTGTATGTGTATGTATGCGTGTGTATATGTATGTGTGTGTGTATGTGTATGTATGCGTGTGTATATGTATGTGTGTGTGTATGTATGCGTGTGTGTGTATGTATGTATGCATGCGTGTGTGTGTGTGTGTGTGTGTGTGTGTATGTATGCATGTATGTATGCGTGTGTGTGCGCGCGCGCGCGTGTGTGTGTATGTATGCGTGTGTGTGTGTATGTATGTATGCGTGTGCGCGCGTGTGTATGTGTGTGTATGTATGCGTGTGAGTGTATGTATGTGTGTGTGGGTGTACAGTATGTGTGTATGTATGCGTGTGAGTGTATGTATGTGTGTGTGGGTGTACAGTATGTGTGTATGTATGCGTGTAAATTGTAAACACTAAGCAGACTTGAGGGTGATTATCATGTCCTTGTCTCTCTCTCTCTCTCACACACACACACACACACACACACACACACACACACACACACACACACACACGGATGCACGCACACACACACAAGCAGCCATACATGTGTGTTCATGACATTAACAATTAAACTAAACTTGACAAAATAAAAGTGTGTGTGTTTTGCATGCGACTTGCTTTTGCCCTGTTTTCAGCTCCTTGGTAACAAAAAAATAGCTCACATTGCAAACACACACACTACACAAATTACACACAAACACACACATACACACACACACTACACAAATTACACACAAACACAAACTATACACACACAGAAAGACGACGGACAGAAAAACAGACACTTGGACTCGCACTCGGCAAATTGTCCCAAAATGTTTTTTTAAGATGTTTAAAACTTTTAAACTTTCAAACTTTCAGACACAGCGAGATGAAACAAATGAAAAGAGAAAAAGAAATTGATGTCTTACCGAGCGGATGGTGGAGAACTTCACCTTTCCTCCTCCAGTGCGTAAAGTGAGTGAGAGCTGGAGAGCGTGTGTGTGTGTGTGTGTGTGTGTGTGTGTGTGTGATGCAGTCGCACACAGACTCGAACTGGGGGGAGCTTGGGACCGTGTCAAAAGTTACTCAGCTGCACGATAGGACAGAAAAATGCAAGCTCCAGGAAATGACTTCACCATGAGAGAGATGTAGATCAGCCAGCAGATCAAAACTCAAAGCAGAAACTCTCCCTTCTCACCTGGAGAGATTCAGCTCACTTCACTAAAGACTCATGATTAATGTGGTAAGGCTCTGGTGTATCTCACTGATCTCCTGCAGTGGTCCCACACCTCCAGCTCCTCACTCAGATCAGACAGGTGCAGGGTCACTATATGATCTACACACGTGGCTACAGTGATCAGCATTAATATTAATACCACCTGCCTGATATTGCACAGTTCCCCCTGGTGACACCAAAACATGAGGGAACACCATGTCCATGAAGGGCTCTCGTTAGTCTGTATGTTTATGTAGGTGGGGCATGTTGTAGTCACATCCACATGAACTCCAGGACCCAAGGTTTCCCAGCAGAACAATGTCCAGATCTTCACACTGACTCTACCGGAAAGTTTATTTGTATAGAACTTTCTTTTATACAATGGACATTGTCTCAAAGCAGCTTTACAGAACATTAACATAGAACAAAAGGTTAATACAAAGATTAATATAATACAAATTTAAGATTAATATTAGATATATATAAATGTGTATGTATTTATCCTCAATGAACAAGTCTGAGGTGACTCAGGTGACTGTGGTGAGGAAAAACTCCCTTAGATGGTAAAGGAAGGAACCTTGAGAGGAACCAGACTCAAAGGGGAACCTCATCCTCATCTGGGTGACACTGGGGGTGTGATTATATAACCTCATCCTCATCTGGGTGACACTGGGGGTGTGATTATATATATACAGTCTGATAAATGTTGTAGTGATGAGGAGGTTGTTGTCCTCAAAGATCACATGGAGCTGGTATCTTCTCTTTAGTATAGCAGAGTCTAACTGGAGCTGGTAGATCTGTAGATGTCTCAGGATCCTCACAGAGTCGCCCTCATCTCTGTGGAGGTCCAAAATCTTCATCACACAGAAGACGATCGGAGCTGCTACAGTTTCTGGATGCATCGGGATGGTAGAAAGAGAGAAGCAGTGGAGAGGAATTAACATATCTGCTGTTTATAATATTAACAAGCACTAGATGATAATGTGCATTTGGTCAGATGTATTAGAGCACAATATTATGGGATGTATTATGTGTACGCCTGACTAAAGAGATGTGTCTGTAATCTACATTTAAACTGGAAAAGTGTGTCTGAGCCCCGAACACTATCAGGAAGACTATTCCAAAGTTTGGGTGTTGTATATATTGTCTATACTCTGGCTAAAATAATAATACTAAAAGGAAACAGACTTGCTCACTTTTGGTAGATGATTCATGAAAGATTTTCCAGAAACGGTTGATTCTATAATCTCCCTCTTACGTGAGTGTTTAAGCTGACGTATGATTATCTGACAATCTGGATGCTTTAGATTTCTGTCATAAAAGAATATACTGTATCGGCTCCTACTAAACTGTTGTTGTTCTTCTTCTTCTGAAAAGTTTGATCTATTGTTCCACGTGACGTATAACCGGACAATCCAGTGCCACCTAGTTCAGAATACTGGTTCCCTTTCACCCTCTATAAACTGGTAACTTATAAACTCTATAAACTCTTATTTGACTGATTGTTTTCAGTTCATAGATCTAAATGGAGACTTCTATAAACATTCTAACATTATGTTCGGTGTTCCTCAAGGCTCTGTTTAGGCCCTATTGCTTTTCTGGGTGCAATTATTTGTAATCATGGTATTAACTTCCACTGTTACACTGATGACACACAGCTATGTGTTTCAGCTAAATCAGATGTGAGTCACCAGTTTAATAAGATTGAAGATAGTGTGAAGGACACAAGACAATGGATGCTAAATAACTTCCTCCTGTTTAACTCTGACACACAGAAGATCTTGTACCAGGAACACAGACAGCAAGAAGTAAGCTTTCTGGTTACAGAGTAACTCTGGATGGTCTTTCTATTACATCATCAGCAGTATTGATACCGGTCTGTCATTTGAAGCTCACGTAGACAATCTAATACTTTAATTTCAGAATTGTTGTTGCATATTATATCAGAACATAATGAACCAGAAGAACTGGTTTTGTTACCTCTATGTACGATTATAAGAAATACCCTGCAGTCTGGAGGTTTCAGTAGAAGAATGAAGCGGCTCCAGGTGTAGAAGCTAGAAACCCAATTAGAACCAGAAGATACGAACACATCACTCCTATATATAAACATATACAGTATACAGTCATGTGAAAAAATTAGGACACTATATTAAATATTAAGTTCTTTGTTATTTATTTAATAATTAAATTTTTTATTTAATCTTGTTTTAATTTGTTCCTGTAGTTAAAAGTGATGTAATTGTTTGTAAACAAAAAAAAGACTTTTCACTTATTAAATAAAATACATTTAAAAAATGAGTATTTTGACACAAAAAAACACATTTCATCGTAGCTCTGTGTTGTTTTCTGTAGCTCCATGGTCCTGGACCATTAGTTATTATTAGTTATATTAGGTTAGCACGTTCACCTCACACCTCCAGGGTCGGGGTTCGATTCCCACCTCCACCTTGTGTGTGTGGAGTTTGCATGTTCTCCCCGTGCCTCGGGGGTTTCCTCCGGGTACTCCGGTTTCCTCCCCCGGTCCAAAGACATGCATGGTAGGTTGATTGGCATCTCTGGAAAATTGTCCGTAGTGTGTGAGTCAGGCCCGGCTCCACTGGGGGGCCAGCGTGGACCTGGCCCACCCAATCAGAGGCTTGGCCCACCCTGGCCCCACACCACATAAAGGTCAATCACAAAATTTGTGCGATATTCAATTCAGCTCGAGATACGTTATTTTCTAATTTCTGCCCACCCCCATTTCCCCCCCCCCTCCTAGACAGACAGACAGACTTAGCTCATTCATTCACATTCACGCAACCTTTGAGGTAAACGGATGTGCTTATAAAGCAATAAACGACAGTCACAGTAACTTTATTAGAACTGTTAATGAACTTGATTGACACACTTATATAGCCTTATAAAATACAACATGTAGATTTATTTGCGATTTCTTTTTTCTTTGTGGCAATGCGGTCGGAGAAATGGATGAGTTCCGACGGTGTCAAAAGCACAAATACACCCAACTCATAAATGCAGCAATTCTGTCCCGAATGATTTAAACAGGGCGAATCCTTACCAGCCGGTTCTGAAATCATTCCCCCGAACTGTTTTTTTTTTCTTGGTATCAGTCACGGCCGTGGTTTGAATATTCTGTAGATCGCGATGCATGCTTTTGTTTTCTGTGTCGAGTGTTCGGTGTTGCGTTCTCTGAAAATGACACCCACCCACCCCCCAATACGCCCGGCCCACCTGGAATATCACTTGGCCCACCTTTCATCTCATATCTGGAGCCAGGCCTGGTGTGAGTGAATGAGAGTGTGTGTGTGCCCTGTGATGGGTTGGCACTCCGTCCAGGGTGTATCCTGCCTCGATGCCCGATGACGCCTGAGATAGACACAGGCTCCCCGTGACCCGAGAAGTTCAGATAAGTGGTAGTGAATGAATAAATGTTCAACTATTTAAAAAAACAAAGGCTTTTATGGGGTGTCCTAATTTTTCCACATGACAGTATATACAGTATATTATATTTATATAGAAATATAATTCTCACACTATTTAACCTTAATGCTTAACCTTAAATCCACAGTAAGATTTCATACTGGTTCTAAAATATTACTGACATACGGCACCATGCCACAGTGAATGAACAATGAACAGTCTTGTGTTTTTTTATGTCTTCTTGCCTACAGCGATTTCAGGATATTTGGTAGAACCTCGAGTAGAAAAGCAGGGAAACAGACAGGGAACAGGGAACAGGGAACAGTCTCAGTGTTTAAGTCCAGCCTAAAAACACATTTGTTTAGTTTAGCTTTTATGAATAGCTTTTCTTAGGTAAATCTGGAGGGTTCATGGGTATAGATTGTTTTGTGCACTGGGATGTCTAGATGTCGTCTCCTTACCACCCTCACAAGTCGCTCAGGTCTGCAGACTGTGGAGTGGTGAGACTCTTTACATCCCAGGAAGCCCTCAGTCTGTGTCACCTTCTGGTTCTAGCCTTTTAGTTATGATGTCATAGCCAATCTTGATGGAGTTCCTGTCTGCACTTAACATAATTTACTATTATTTCTCTCCCTGTCAAGCTAACTTGCTGTTCCTGAGCTCATAGTGTTCCAGGTGACTCTCCTGCTCCCCAGACCTGCCTTATACATCCTGATGCTCTACTTCTGGTTGGAGTCTTGTCACTTGGTGGTTCTCACAGTGCTGAGGATGAACCACATGGATCCTGAGTATATATGGGACTGCTGTGGATAGAACCACTTATAGACCATGAAATTACACTGATGCTCTTACTAGTAAGTTCAGTTGTGTTGGACTAAATACAGCTATAAAAAGGGCATTATTATTATTATTATTATTATTAGTAGTAGTAGTAGTAGTAGTAGTAGTAGTAGTAGTAGTAGTAGTATCCCACTCTCTGGTGTGACCCAGATGAGGATGAGGTTTCCTATTGAGTCTGGTTCCTCTCTAGGTTTTATATCACGTCAGTCAGTACGTAGAAGAGGATGACGAAGAGAACCACGCACTCTGTCGATCTGGATGAGCGTGAGACCTGTAAAAGTGGAAACCTGCCCAGAAGTGTTTGTGTTTTTAATCCGGTCTGAACATGTCTGTCATGATGATATTTACTCATTGCTCTGTTTGTCAAACAGTTTTATTTTGTGTTTGTTTGATTTGTGTTAGAAACACATAATGTGGATTAAGAAGCAGACTTCAGGGATAAATGATTGATATTAGCATGATTATGTTAAAGAATACAACAAAAAAAGTTTTATTTTCACTGTATACACAAACCCAGGAAACTCCTCACAGTGCGCTCAAGCGTGGAGAGTATTTTCCACACCTTCTGTTTTAGAAACACCAAAGTTCAACACAACACGCCTACATTCAACACAAAACTAAAAAAAAACAAACCTAAACACACACACACACACACAGGATGTACAGCTGCATGGACAGGATATATACACACACTCATGCTTTCCTCTTCCTTCAGGTTCTTCACTTTCCTCCCAAAAACATATTGATTATGACAAATTGTGACAAACCAGAACCAGAGATGAAACTCAGAACCCAGGACAAAAACACAACACAATCCTATAAATGTTACATGGCCTCCTTTCATAAAAAAACAAAAACAAGCCCAGATATAAACAGATTTCTTGCTGTTACAGAAACTCACTGACGGTGAATCCAAGAAAAAAAGGTGTTCAAAGTCTGAAATGTTCTGATGATGTGAAAATGATGGTGCAGGAACCTGATCTCTGACATCAAAACAGCAGTACATTAGATTAGATTAGATTAGATTAGATTAGATTAGATTAGAACTAATTTCTTGTCAGGAGAAACGTCGTTCTCTCTGCAGCCTCGGGGTTTGGTTACAGAAACTAGTTATTACCGTGAAAACGTGGCTGTGGACAAACACACAATAGCACAAAGAGCAGGAATTTGCATGATGAGGACAATACAACATACGCAACACAGAACAATACACACAAAAGAGGGAGGTGTGTTGTGAGAATTCACGACTCGATGCTCATCAGCATCTGATTCTTGAGTGTTTCAGAGACCAAAAGCACCTGACAAAAAATTCTGAACAAAGAGTTTTATTCTCTGAGGTAAAAAATCATGATACACACACTTGTAAAACTACAGTGACGATTTTATAGAAAACTATACACACAATTCTCCTTTCCCCCCCCCCCCCCCCCCCCACACACACACACACATGTCAGGAGAAGTGAGGTTTGTGCACTGAGACAGGTACAGTAGGCAGCACACGGTTGAGGAAGATGAAGGTTTGGACACGTTGGAAGATCCAGAGGAAGATGTGCAACACACTGACGTTCTGAATCCAGGCAAACTTTACCGTCTCCCAGAAACCTGGTCGATACGTATAACAGACACACACACACACACACACACACACACACAGTTAAGGAAAAGAAACACTCGACATCTAGATGCCTCCTCTTACACACTAGACACTCCTTATGAACATGTCGTTAAGTAGGCCATTAGTTTACACAATGTTCACAGCAGGAATTTACAGACACGCAGAGTCACTTTTATGAATTGTGACACGAGAGAAACTCACAATCTCCTCTTCAGGTTTATTCCTTTATTAAAAAAGAAAAAAGCAGAAATATTGAAGTTGTGTGTTATTTCCTGGAGTGTTGCTGGGAATCGTGTTATAATGAAGCCGTGCTGGTTTACGTCATTATCACACTTCACTCATCTGAACCGCGAAACACACGTAAGATTATTGAACCTTCTCCATGAGTTTACTTCTCCTTGTATTGTCAGATTAATCTGCTACATTCAATTCAGTCAAATACACAAAAATGTAGGTTTAATAATCTTACATTTGGTATCATTTATCATCAGAACTAGTGGATCGGTACAATGAAGATATTTTATAATAACACCATAACACGATATCATGTAGTGACGAATCTATAATAAACTCAAACTCAGCTGGTTTAAGAGTTTCTCAGGAGCTCCTGGTTAGAGAACTCCTACTGAATGTGTATGACTGTTTATAATAACTCACACTCATGAGGTTTCTTCCTCATACCATCTCAGGGAGTTTCACCTCAGGGTTTCTCATAAATCATTAAAGGAATAATTGTAAATAAATGTCAATATAAGTCTAATATAAATCTAAGTTTTGTTCTATATTTAAACGTAAATAAACATTTTGTTCTATATTTCTGATGTTCTTTAAAGCTGCTTTGAGACAATGTTCACTGTTATACGTCTGAGTTCTGAAGCACCGATGAGATGTTAGACAGTTCATCTGTGATATCAGAAACCTTTTGAAGATGAATCATCAACATGTTTTCTGCTTACACACACACACACACACGCACGCACGCACGCACGCACGCACGCACACACACACGCACACACACACACACACACACACACAAGCACGCACGCACGCCCGCACGCACATGCACACACACACACACACACACACACACACACACACACACACACACACACACACACAGAGGATGTCAGTAGAGCGCGTGCCTTACCGGTGCAGGTGCGCGTGTCGGGGCGCAGAGTGATCGTACCGTCCCAGTGCAGTAAGATGGATTCGGGTCCCTTAGCGCGGTACCGGTACCGATGCCGTTCCGCCCCGCGGCAGCACTGGTAACACACGCCCAGGCCTGTTCCGCATTCAGCGGCTGGTCGTAGGAGCGCAGAACCTCCAGTGACAAGACCCCGGAGCTCCGGCTGGTTGATCTGGCCATGTGTGTGTGGTGCGACACCACCGCCACCATCCTTCATCCTCTACACCGCGCCGCCATCATCGTCTTCATCATCATCATCATCATCATCATCACCCTCCTCCTCCTTCTCGGTCTGTTCTCCGCACCGCGCACGAGCGCAACCTGCGACACGGTGAACTGAGTGAGGGATAGAATCTTTCCCCGTGTCCTCAGTGCGCATGCGCGATTTGTTGCGCTGTTGACGGTACCGGGGGCGCAAGTGAAGCCGCACGGAACCACGTGACCGAACCGAGCCGCTGACAACAACAAGCCAATAATAATTCACTTTTATTATTTTGTTTAGAGCGTGTTTGTGTTATAGTGAGATGGTGTAGCAGAATTATTGGCACCCCTTCACAGAATCTGATTATTTTATTTAACTTTTTGTTTAGGTATTAATTCATATAAATAAAATCAATACATCTTTATTAAACCATATTTTCTTTTCTCATTATTATTATTTGATTGTTGTAAGACTCCGTTAATTTACAGGTTTAATGAGCTTACTAATTAATCCCGTTCATTATCTGATCATTCAGCTGAGTTCATACACAGCAGCAGGTGAAATGAGCTCTGGCGCCCTCCTGTGGTCCAGACAATAACACACCGTGTGGCAGATTCGATGTTATATCGTATTTAACATAAATCAGTAAGCACGGTCAATATTTTATGATAAATAAATCTATAAATAAACTATGCAATTAAAAACCCTTCATCGTCACCAAGTCCTGATTAGAAAATTGATTCCAGCAGAAAACAATCCCAACAACAGACATGGTCCGGACGGAGATCCAGAAAGTTCCAGATGATAAAGTTTATGGACGTGTGTGTGTGTGTGTGTGTGTGTGTGTGTGTGTGTGATCTGTTATTTACTTATTTCTGTTATTTAGTCCTCTGTGTAACGTTAACACGACCTTCACTAATAATCTAAACTAAAGCACAATCACTAATAAATGATCACAGTGAGCATCGTTCAGTCACTGAACCTTCACATTAGATTCAACTCCATCATATCAAAGAAATACACACATACACATAAACCCCCAACACACACACAACCCCCCACACACAATTACCCCCATTACTGTGACACCTCGAGTCTAGTCTTTCCTGTTACTATAAATAAAATCCTTCAAACAGGAAGGAAGTTTGTGCCCATATCAAACGTTTGATCTTGTGTGTTTAAGCGGTTTGGATCAGTTCCATAATCTTATCGTTTCATCTGCTTTAAGTAAATGCCACAAATATTCACAATCAGAGGTACAAACACTTCGTTACTTTACTTAAGTAGAAATTTTGATTATCTATACTTTAATAGAGTCATTATTTTTTAGCAGACTTTTTACTTCTACTTACGTTTTCATGCAATTATCTGTACTTTTTACTCCTTACATTTAAAAATAGCCTCGTTACTAATATTTCAGCAGCTGCTTGTTTTCATTCAAAAAACCTATCAAGATAAATGTCGTCATCCGAACAGAGTGAATGTGATTGTGATTGGATGAGAAGTATAAACATATACCATTCCGACACCCTATTGGTTTGTACGCGATCCATCGCACCTGCGCAGGACACAAATCACGTGACACTTCAATTACCGCAACGCTGAACATAGCAGACGGAGCCAAGTACGAAGATGTCCGTAGCAGAGGCGCAAACCTAATGTCTCAGCCACCAGCACCAGGGGAGTTGGTAGCCAGGAAGACCAACCAACCCCAAGCCTTATACATCCCTGGCCGTACCTGGAAGAATGTTTTAAATGGTTGGATGGGAAAATGTCATTGCGCATGCGCTGTAAGCTACGCGCGCCCAAATACCACGACCTAATGGCTTTCAAAAACTCGCCTAATTTAAAAAAAAGCATATTGAGGTGAGCTAAAATTTTAACATCAATCAATTATTAACAAATTTGAAATTCGACTTTAGCCAAATGTTATCTGAGCTTAAATTATTGCTATATTTGTAAGGTAATTGTGCAAAGCTATAGTTTTTGTTATTATCAGTCGATTATTGGCAATATTGTAGTGACGCAGTACCGTACTAATGATGATACATTTGCAGTGTTGGCTGTGGACAACTTGGCTACATGCCAGTGGTTTGCTTGCTACCAGCAGGCTATGATTCAACATTGCAAACTATTTTGGTGGCTCGGTGTGAGATTTGAAATTTCAACTTTAACCAAATGTTATCTGAGCTTATATCGGTACTATATGCAATAAGTTAATTGTGCAAAGCTATAATCCACAGCTGGTTGATAAGGTATATACTAAAGATAATCATGATCCTGTCTGTATATGAGAGTGCACTTGCCTGTATGGGGCCCTATGGGTCCCTGTAATGAGGTAATAGGCCCAACTATTAACCAAATGCTGTTTTAAAATGATTTTACTGCTAATTTTCAGTCATGCCAGCAGCTGCTTGTGGTCCTAAAACATCTTTAAAGGGATTGTTCACAAAAAAGAAAAATTGTCATTTTCTCATCCTCATGTTTTAAATCTGTATGAATTTCTTTATTCTAATGAACTTCTTTTCCTCCTTGAAGAAGTCCAGCCTTCTAGAAACGACCCAGCAGTTGGATGTGTACCTGAGGTGCCCAGGAGACACAGTAGATGTACTGAAGTCCTTCCCAGCCGTGTGCCAGCGATCACTTAAGCTTAACACGGCACTCCCGGCCTCAGCAGCCTGTGAAAGACTGTTTAGTGTTGCAGGGCTGATCTTCAGGCCAAAAAGAAGCTCAAAGAACTTTGAGAACCAGCTGCTTTTGTGGATGAACAAAGCCTATTAGTAACTCTGTCACATGTTGATTACCCTGTTGTTGTTTGAGTCCAATGTGTTTGTTTTAATAAAGGTTACTGATGACATGCCTCTGAAGTTTGACTTTTTGCACCATTACAATACTTATATCCAACTAGTCATATCTTCTGTTCCATGAAACACTTAAATGTACTTTCATTGTACTAAAATGTGTTCTTTTTCAATGGCCATATAGTGCAGCCCAAATGTTTCAACATTATCATATTAATATAACGTTATAGTCATTATGGCCTTTAATAATGTTTTTGAGGAGGTGGGGTAGCGCACAATAGGCGTCTGTGGCACAGCCTAAGCTTTTGTCCTTAATGGCATTTTTTCCTCGCATTACTTTTAAAGTTGTTTTGAAACCGGTACTTTTACTAGATTAAAACTGCTCAAGCTGATACTTCAAATTCTACAGAAGTATTTTTAAACCCTAGTATCTATACTTCTACCTGAGTAATGGATGTGAATACCTTTGACACCACTGTTCACAATTAAAAACACTTACAACCTGTTAATTGTTGTGGACTTGCCAGGCTGTGCACTCGCTCTCCTGCACAATCCACTTCACCTGACTACTAATCAGTGTCACCTGCCCAATCACCTGCTCACAGTATAAAAGACTGCCACCTTCATTCATTCCTCATCCGGTCTTGTTAATACATGCATCTCTTTTGAGTGTCTTATTTGAGTGTATAATACATTTGAGTGTATTATTTGAGTGTATAATACATTTGAGTGTATAATACATTTGAGTGTATCCTTGTGTGTAATGAGTTGAGTGTATAATACATTTGAGTGTCTTATTTGAGTGTATAATACATTTGAGTGTATTATTTGAGTGTATAATACATTTGAGTGTATCCTTGTGTGTAATGAGTTGAGTGTATAATACATTTGAGTGTATTATTTGAGTGTATAATACATTTGAGTGTATAATACATTTGAGTGTATCCTTGTGTGTAATGATTTGAGTGTATAATACATTTGAGTGTATTATTTGAGTGTATAATACATTTGAGTGTATTATTTGAGTGTATAATACATTTGAGTGTATTATTTGAGTGTATAATACATTTGAGTGTATCCTTGTGTGTAATGATTTGAGTGTATAATACATTTGAGTGCATGGGTGTAAATTCCATTTAACAGTAGGGGGGGACAATAAATATAAAATTTCTCATGAGCAATTTTTGAAGGGGGACACAAATAATAGTCTAATTGTACTTATAAAGATTATTATTGTAGCATGGAGACGCGTCATTTTGGGTATTTTCAAAGTTTTTATTCAAAGAAAGTAAAACATAAAATAATCACAACAATAAAAACAAGGAATTGAAAAAGGTTTTAAATTTTCTTTAAAATTAATTAAGACACTTAATAAAAATAGAAATTGATTATACAAAAAAATACAGTGAGGTCAGTTCGGACGTGGCACTAGTGCTCATTTAGTAAATATGCTAAACAGCTAAACAATATGCTAATTGTGGCCATTAATGTTAAGTTAACATGATGCCAAGTCGTCCTAAATACAACACTGCATGGGAAACGGCTTTGGGTGTTAGTTACAGTGCAGTGAGCAACAAGCTAACGTTAACAAGCTAACGTTAACAAGCTAACGTTAACAAGCTAACGTTAACTAGATAAGTCAGATTTTAATCGCTAATATAGCAGATTCATGAAAAATGACATCCGTAATCAGCATTTTTGGCGCAACTAAATTATGAATGAATCTGCACCGACTACATTAAAGAGAATCTCTTTATTTAAAGTGAATAAAATCCCCGACTTAATGGAGTTGAACATTAACTGAGCCGCAGCCGCACACCTGACTGGTGTGTGTAGAGTAGGTGAGATGTACTGGGGAAGGAGGCAGTGGGTCAAACCACTGTGAGAAAGGGGAGGGGGACTGTGGGTCAAACCACTGTGAGGAAGGGGAGGGGGGACTGTGGGTCAAACCACTGTGAGGAAGGGGAGGGGGGACTGTGGGTCAAACCACTGTGAGGAAGGGGAGGGGGAACACAACTGTTTCTAAATGCATTTTTGCGTTTGCTTTTTTCTACTTACACAATTATTTAGGTGTACATACATATTTTTAACAATAGAGTGTGCGATATTTTTTAAATACATTTTTTTTTGGGGGGGGGGGGGCAATCCTCGGATGGGGGGCATGCCCCCCCGTGATTTACAGCCATGTTTGAGTGTATAATACATTTGAGTGTATCTTTGTGTGTAATGAGTTGAGTGTATAATACATTTGAGTGTATCTTTGTGTGTAATGAGTTGAGTGTATAATACATTTGAGTGTATAATTTGAGTGTATAATACATTGGAGTGTATCTTTGTGTGTAATGAGTTGAGTGTATAATACATTTGAGTGTATCTTTGCTACCTGCCTGACTCTACTAACCCCTTTGTGAAGTTTATCCTCTCTCCAGTCGTCGTCGTCATCGTTGTTTACTGTGAAGTTAAGAAAAGTGTCTTTTGTTATCTGTGACTGTCAAGACGTGTTTGTGTTTGGAGTTGCCTTCATCATCCTCATCATCCCTGCTATCGTTCACTGTATCACGTTTTAATACACCTCTGGTTTTTACTCCATTGTCATCTCCATCTGTCTTCCATAACATTAACAAGAATAACGGATACAAACGTGTTCATGACGTAAAGAATCAAATTAAACTTGACAAAATTGTTTCGCATGCAACGACTTCTTATGAACTGTTTTCAGCTCCTTATAAACAAAATCTCACATTGTGTGTGAGTGAATAAATGGTCATCACCTGTAAATTACACATACATGTCTCAGCTGATCTGCAAAAGAAAAAGCACAAAATGGGAATAAATGGACAAAAAAATAATTATTTCTGACCTAGAAGTTGAAGTTAAAAAAAAAACTCAAATGGAGGGAAATAACAGAAGGTGAATTGAATTTCATTCTTGTGTAAGAGGATATTGACACAAAACTCTGAAAATATTTATATATGTTTATATATATATATATATATATATACACACACACACACACACACACACACACACACACACACACACACACACACTCTGAGGTCCCAAATATAAAAATTGAGAAACAAACAAAACCTAAATGAAACATCTTTACTGTCCAATCTTGAAGCTCCGGCACTATTTCTGTCTCAGGTGTGTGATACTGATGGTGTTCATCATGTCTGAGCTCTTCTACTGAAGCTTGTAATCGGACGGCACTCCGATCTAAAGCAGAGGGATTTACAGAAACGTGTCGTGTGTGCGACTCGAGTGCTCGTGGTCTCCTTCCCATTGTAATGACAAAGTTGAACAGTGACAAATACACACAGTTTACTTTACATTCAACCTGTAAGATTGTTCAGAAAAAATCTATTTAAAAAGAAAAACTTTCACTCGTGCTCTGAAATGTTTGTACCCCACTGAATAGATACTGTATAAACCAAAATAAATAAATTATGGGTTTATTTTAAATAAATTAGTGATTTGGAATGAAACTCATGTCCATTAATCTTAGTAGTGGTGCGCGCACACACACACACACACACACACACACACACACGAAAGGGAAATGAAGGTTTTTCTGAATTTACAGGATTTTCATAAAGAACAAATTGATTGTATAAACATCTACACAAATGATTTGCACATAAATCCACCTACGGATCAATAAATAAGGCCCACACCATTTTACCCCAGAAAAGGTTTTCTCCTCTAGTCCTGGACTCAGTTACTGTAGCTAATAATGAATAGAAAGGTGAGCTGTGACAGAAGGGAAACATGCACTGGTGCTAAAATGTCATGTCACCGTTTTTTCCCCACTACTGTAATAAATATGATCAAATGCCGAGTTGCAGCTCAGGAAAGGTCTGATGTCAGTGTCTCAGTTCTTGGTAGTGGCAGATTTATTAGCCGAGTGCCAGGTGAAGCTGTACATCTGTGAGCGTGTGAGGTCGATGTCAAGCTGCTTCTGTTCCACCTCACTGTGGACCAGACGGTAGCCCAGCAGAGACATGGCGCTCTTACAAACCTGCTGGACCTGCTGGACTTTTTTAAAGTCTAAACTCACTCTCCAGGCCTTCGAGACTTCAGAGGCGTTGCGCTCGATGATCCTGAAGGCGTCGCTCGGTGTCCCCTTGCTCGTGCCGTGTGTGAATTTATAGATCCATTTCTGCAGTGGCTCCGTCATTTTGAGTCCCACAAAGTCATATATGTGCTGGATCTGTTCTAGCGGGTTTTGCACCACGTCCTCGTAGCGCACCAGTTTGTAGCGTCCTCGCAGGAAGTCGGGTGCCTTACGGACAGCGGTGTCGTAGATCCGAATGTGGCTCCTGCAGATTTCCTGCATGACGCGTTGCTGTGAGTCAGATGTCAGCGTTTTTTCACCCAGGACGAAGGAGCTGTCTTTCAACAAGTTGGGGAGTGACTCCTCGCGAGAGCGGAACACGGCCCGGGGGTCACGCACCAAGTGCACGATGCGCAGATCGAGTGACGGGTCTTGCAGCAGGGGAAACAGAGATTCCAGCTCGAAGAAACGCACTTCCTTCAGCACCACATGGCTGTAGGTGTGACACGCCGCCTCCGCCCGCCCCAACCCGGGCACGTTGCAGTGCTTCTTACAATCCGGGATCTGCGCCGTGGTGTGTTGCGGGGACAAGGGCGGACACGCCGGCGGAGAACACAGCGCCTGGCTGTGACTCCACATGAATATGTTGGAGACGTTGTGTCTGATGGGCATGTAGGCTTCCAACACGCTGAGATCACACAGGAAGATGCGGTGCATCAGGTCCCTCACTGCCATGCGCATGCGATGTGCGGCCGAACTCTCAAGCGACCCCCACACGTGCCACGCAGGCTCCATCAGGTAAAACACTGATGGGTGATTGTTAAACACCTGGCCCATGAACGACGACCCTGATCGCCACGACGACAGCAGCAGCACATGTACTTTGCCCCCAGTCACTGTGGCAGAGTCAGAAGGGTGCTGGGTTATTTGGCCATGATAGCCAATAAACAGCACCATCACAGAAACCTGAAGGAGAACAAGCCCCAACA
>NC_062534.1:25431012-25473512 GCF_022655615.1 Tachysurus fulvidraco
TAAATTGCTTTGAGCCAATGCCTATTGTTTAAAAACACACTATGTATGTATGCAAATCAGACTGAAAATTGTTGGGGGTTTTTTAGGGAGGATCCAGTGGGTCTAGTGTATGTAGTGTGTATTTTCTATGAAGTGTCACGAGGTCATATGATCACACTCTGTTCATAACACAGAATGATTTGAATGATTTGAAAATACAATTAAAATTCTCACAACTGGGTGTTTTTAAAGCAAACTTCTGAAACCTTCATTATTCATTCTGATGAAGGAGCCTTGAAAAGTTCATAAAAATGTAAAAACTGTATGAACTCGTAACGTATGAACTCTGTAAATTGGTAACTTATAAACTCTATAAACTGGTAACTTATAAACTCTATAAACTCTTATTTGACTAATTGTTTTAAGTTCGTAGATCTAAATGGAGACTTCTATAAACATGTTCGGTGTTCTTTAAGGCTCTGTTTAGGCCCTATTGCTTTTCTGGGTGCAATTATTTGTAATCATGGTATTAACTTCCACTGTTACACTGATGACCCACAGCTATGTGTTTCAGCTAAATCAGATGTGAGTCACCAGTTTAATAAGACTGAAGATAGTGTGAAGGACACAAGACAATGGATGCTAAATAACTTCCTCCTGTTTAACTCTGACACACAGAAGATCTTGTACCAGGAACACAGACAGCCAGAAGTAAGCTTTCTGGTTACAGAGTAACTCTGGATGGTCTTTCTATTACATCATCAGCAGTATTGATACCGGTCTCTCATTTGAAGCTCACGTAGACAATCTAATACTTTAATTTCAGAATCATTGTTGTATATTATATCAGAACATAATGAACCAGAAGAACTGGTTTTGTTACCTCTATGTAGGATTATAATAAATACCCTACAGTCTGGAGGTTTCAGTAGAAGAATGAACCGGCTCCAGGTGTAGAAGCTAGAAACCCAATTAGAACCAGAAGATACGAACACATCACTCCTATATATAAACATATACAGTGTACAGTCATGTGAAAAAATTATTAAAGTAGGTTTATTATTTATTTAATAATGACATTTTATTACGTTTAATTTAATCTTCTTTTAATTTGTTCCTGTAGATAAAAGTGATGTAATTTTTCGTAAACAAAATGATTTTATTAAAAAAATTAAATAAATAAATGAGTATTTCAACACAACACAACAGATTTCATCGTAGCTCTGTGTTGTTTTCTGTAGCTCCATGGTCTCATTTCTGTCAGACATATACGATTGAAATTTTTAATTATTTTTGTTATTTGTTTATTAGTTATATTATTTGAATCTTTCAATATTGTTAAAAGGAAGATAAAATGCTCATATCTTCAACTATTTAAAAAAACAAAGGCTTTTATGCACTGGTAAAAATGATGTGTTGGATATACTTAAAATATGTATGCACCATTTTTGCATCACACTTTTTAAGTAAACCCTACTTGGAAAAAAATTACTTAAAAATAACCAGAAAACCGTTGTTATATGTACTTAAATTTTTGGGTACACACAACATTGTTTATTTAAAAATATACGTAACATGATATAATCTACTATGTAATTGCAAGTTAAGTTAACTTAAAATTTAAGCTCATTTATGTTAAAAAAAAAAAAAAGACAATTAATTGAGTTGAACCAATGTAAAATTTTAACTTATTGCAGATTCTCAGCTATTGGTCTGCATACTGCACTGCTGCTTGGGTTAAACAGAGCACAGATTCCTAGTATGGGTCACCATATGTCACTTAAAATAAATTACACATGCAAATCACACAAAATGAAGCATTTCACTTTATTTTTTGAAACAGGCTGCAATGCAAGGCTGAAGCCTAAAACCACACATCATGAACGTACAACAAATGTGTCACATTAAAACAAATGAAAGTTCACTTCCAACACAACACTTCCTTCATGCTGCTCCCTCTGCAACACTTTCTTGCTCTGAACTAGAAGGGGGAAAAACGGACCAGGGCGGGAACAGAATTATCTTAATGTAAATGTGCCAACACGATGCATGGTCATATTCCTCTGAAATAAACAAATTAACCACTAGAACATTCATTCGATGGAGTCACACTGCTTTAGCAGTCGCACAATCGCGTGCACACTCGTTCCTCCTTTCATACAATAACTTATTTGTACAAACTAGACTTTCATAAGTATTTAAGTAACACATTTCTAATCGTTGAAGCTAAATTCGAAGCAATTCAGAAATTCAATTTAAAAAAGTTTCTTTCTTGACCACAAACGCATTAACGCAAATAAACGAATGTACGTTAAAACGACAAATCTTAATAAAGTTGGCCCCATATTCCCAGATTCGATTTTCCCGAATCAATAGCTCCTGAGCTAAAGGGTGTTACTACACGAATAACACCTCTTTTTTTATCTTAGTAATATAGAGAGGCAGCTACAATGCAGCTACAACCTAATCTTCCTCAATATCAGCTTTCCTCTGCGTTGGACAAAATACATAATTCTCTATGTGCGAACACCGAAGAGACAGATTCCAAGGGACCGTCTGCAAAGTGCAAAACCCGAAAAGTGAATACAAAAAAACAGCCAATAGCTTTACTGTAATACACTGTACTGTCATCAAACTCAGAACACACATCACTGATGTCCTAATACATATACTAAAACACTTATTTTGGGGGAAAGTTTTTTTGTTGATTTTTTATGATTTTTCATAATTTTATTGATTTGTATTTTATGAAAAATCAGTAAAAAATGACATTTCCCCAAAATACATGTTGTACTATATCAATTAGGATATCAGTTATGTGTGGTCTGAGTTTGATGACAGTACAGTGTATTACAGTAAAGCTATTGAATATAATGTCCATAATAGTCCATTTATTGATTTTTAATTTTATGAAAAATCACAAAAAAAATAAAGAAAACATAAAAAAAAACATTTCTCCCAAAATAAGTGTTTTAGTACATGTATTAGGACATCAGTGATGTGTGTTCTGAGTTTGATGACAGTACAGTGTATTACAGTAAAGTTATTGACTGTTTTTATAGTATTCGCTTTTCGGGATTTGCACTTTGCAGACGGTCCCTTGGAATGTGTTTCTCAGTTGTGTGCACATAGAGTCTTGTGTATTTTGTCCACCACGGAGGAAAGCCGATTTTGAGAAAAATTTGGTTTTAGCTGCCTCTCTACATTACTAAGATTAAAAATAGGTGTTATTTGTGTAGTAACACCCTTTAGTTCAGGAGCTATTGACTCGGAAAACTCGAATCTGGGAATATGGGGCCAACTTTACTTAAGTCTCTTTGCGTTTCAGAAAATATCTTCACCAACACTACAAACAAGTGTTTATTAATGTCAAAACCTTAAAATCAAATATTTTGCTTAGTTTATAGAAAGTTAAGCTTACCCCTTTCCACCGTCTTCACGTGTGCATCACCAGATGGATCCAGTTTTTTCCAGATTTGCATATCACGTGGCTCAGTCATATACTTAAAATATTATGTTATAATTACTTAGTTTTGATGCAATTTTAATACTAGTTGGCGTGACATGTTTTTTCATTATATTTAGGCATACACTTAGGTTCACCTTGTAACTTATATATTTATGTTACAGACACTATATATGCTAGAGGTTGAAAAGTTAAAATTACATTGTTATTTGTGTTTAGTTTATTTATTTTTATAAGTAATGGTTGTTCAGCCAACGAATCGTTTTTTAGAGTGTGGGGTGTCCTAATTTTTCCACATGACAGTATATACAGTATATTATATTTATATAGAAATATAATTCTCACTCTATTTCACCTTAATGCTTAACCTTAAACCCACAGTAAGATTTCACACTGGTTCTAAAATACAGTATTACCTGGAGATACGAGTTTAATTCGTTCCGTGTCTTTGCTCGTATCTCAAAACAATTTTCCACGTTTAAATTAATTTAAATCCCATTAATCCGTTCCGGCTCGCAAAATTCCACTCCAGTTGTTTTGTTTGTGTTTTGAATATGAAAAATGTTCAGTACCTGTATTTATAAATGACAAATATTGTATAAAAACATACAGTAATAAAAGAGAATGTTCTAGCCTTTTAGTTATGATGTCATAGCCAATCTTGATGGAGTCCCTGTCTGCACTTAACATAATGTACATTGTCATTAACCATAAGTGACAAGACTCCAACCAGAAGTAGAGCACCTGCCTTATACATCCTGATGCTCTGATACTTCTGGTTGGAGTCTTGTCACTTGGTGGTTCTCACAGTGCTGAGGATGAACCACATGGATCCTGAGTATATATGGGACTGCTGTGGATAGAACCACTTATAGACCATGAAATTACACTGATGCTCTTACTAGTAAGTTCAGTTGTGTTGAACTAAATGCAGCTATAAAAAGGGCATTATTATTATTATTATTATTATTATTATTATTATTAGTAGTAGTAGTAGTAGTAGTAGTAGTAGTAGTAGTAGTAGTAGTAGTAGTAGTAGTAGTAGTAGTAGTAGTATTATCCCACTCTCTGGTGTGACCCAGATGAGGATGAGGTTTCCTTTTGAGTCTGGTTCCTCTCTAGGTTTTATATCACGTCAGTCAGTACGTAGAAGAGGATGACGAAGAGAACCACGCACTCTGTCGATCTGGATGAGCGTGAGACCTGTAAAAGTGGAAACCTGCCCAGAAGTGTTTGTGTTTTTAATCCGGTCTGAACATGTCTGTCATGATGATATTTACTCATTGCTCTGTTTGTCAAACAGTTTTATTTTGTGTTTGTTTGATTTGTGTTAGAAACACATAATGTGGACTAAGAAGCAGACTTCAGGGATAAATGATTGATATTAGCATGATTATGTTAAAGAATACAACAAAAAAAGTTTTATTTTCACTGTATACACAAACCCAGGAAACTCCTCACAGTGCGCTCAAGCGTGGAGAGTATTTTCCACACCTTCTGTTTTAGAAACACCAAAGTTCAACACAACACGCCTACATTCAACACAAAACTAAAAAAACAAACTTAAAGGGTTTTCACACACACACACACACACACACACACACACACACACACACACACACACACACACACACACACACACACACACACAGTGTAAAGTTTGGGCTTCAGACGTCTGTTTTCCAGCTCATAAACTGACCACTGTTCCCTCCCTAGAAATTGCACTACAGTAAAGAGTCTCACTGATGCCTCTCTCTCTCTCTCTCTCTCTCTCTCTCACACACACACACACACGCACACACACAGGATGTACAGCTGCATGGACAGGATATATACACACACTCATGCTTTCCTCTTCCTTCAGGTTCTTCACTTTCCTCCCAAAAACATATTGATTATGACAAATTGTGACAAACCAGAACCAGAGATGAAACTCAGAACCCAGGACAAAAACACAACACAATCCTATAAATGTTACATGGCCTCCTTTCATAAAAAAACAAAAACAAGCCCAGATATAAACAGATTTCTTGCTGTTACAGAAACTCCCTGACGGTGAATCCAAGAAAAAAAAGGTGTTCAAAGTCTGAAATGGTCTGATGATGTGAAAATGATGGTGCAGGAACCTGATCTCTGACATCAAAACAGCAGTACATTAGATTAGATTAGATTAGATTAGATTAGATTAGATTAGAACTAATTTCTTGTCATTCCAAAGAGTTCTACAGTAGAAACGTCGTTCTCTCTGCAGCCTCGGGGTTTGGTTACAGAAACTAGTTATTACCGTGAAAACGTGGCTGTGGACAAACACACAATAGCACAAAGAGCAGGAATTTGCATGATGAGGACAATACAACATACGCAACACAGAACAATACACACAAAAGAGGGAGGTGTGTTGTGAGAATTCACGACTCGATGCTCATCAGCATCTGATTCTTGAGTGTTTCAGAGACCAAAAGCACCTGACAAAAAATTCTGAACAAAGTTTTATTCTCTGAGGTAAAAAATCATCATACACACACTTGTAAAACTACAGTGACGATTTTATAGAAAACTATACACATCATTCTCCTTTACACACACACACACACACCCACACACACACACGTCAGGAGAAGTGAGGTTTGTGCACTGAGACAGGTACAGTAGGCAGCACACGGTTGAGGAAGACGAAGGTTTGGACACGTTGGAAGATCCAGAGGAAGATGAGCAGCACACTGACGTACTGAATCCAGGCAAACTTTACCGTCTCCCAGAAACCTGGTCGATACGTATAACAGACACACACACACACACACACACACACACAGTTAAGGAAAAGATACACACTCGACATCCAGATGCCACCTCTTACAAACAAGACACTCCTTATGAATGTCATTAAGTAGGCTATTAGTTTACACAATGTTTACAGCAGGAATTTAGACACACTGAATCGTGTTTTAATGAAGCAATTTACAGACACACACTGAATCGTGTTATAATGAAGCCGTGCTGGTTTACGTCATCATCACACTTCACTCATCTGAACCGCAGAACACACATAAGATTATTGAACCTTCTCCATGAGTTTACTTCTCCTTGTATTGTCAGATTAATCTGCTACATTCAATTCAGTCAAATACACAAAAATGTAGGTTTAATAATCTTACATTTGGTATCATTTATCATCAGAACTAGTGGTTATAGAACTCCTACTGAATGTGTATGACTGTTTATAATAACTCACACTCATGAGGTTTCTTCCTCATACCATCTCAGGGAGTTTCACCTCAGGGTTTCTCATAAATCATTAAAGGAATAATTGTAAATAAATGTCAATATAAGTCTAATATAAATCTACGTTTTGTTCTATATTTAAACGTAAATAAACGTTTGGTTCTATATTTCTGATGTTCTTTAAAGCTGCTTTGAGACAATGTTCACTGTTACAAACACTTGAGCTGGTTAAGTCTGAGTTCTGAAGCACTGATGAGATGTTAGACAGTTCATCTGTAATATCAGAAACCTTTTGAAGATGAATCATCAACATGCTTTCTGCTTACACACACACACACACACATGCATACATACACGCGCGCGCACGCACACACACGCGCGCGCAAACACACGCACACACACGCGCGCGCAAACACACGCACACACACACGCGTGCGCACACACACACGCACGCGCACACACACATGCACACGCATGTTGTGTTATGCCGTGTCGTGTCATGTTGTGTCATGTTGTGTCATGTTGTGTCAGGCGCTTGCACAAACAATGCTAAAAAAAAAACCCCTAAAATGAACAGATTATAACGGCAGCCTTAAAGCCTCTGGTGTCACCTCAGGTCTTCTCTCCTCACCTGCCCTGGTGTCTCCTATATGCCACACACTCCTACATCCACACACACATCCACACACACATCCACACCCACACACTCACATCTACACCCACATCTACACTCACACCCACACACACCCACACACTAGCTGTGGTTTGTTAGCTGCTCATTCTGAACTGTGAGCATCGTTATTAGTCTGTTGTGATAAATTGAAGGCTGGTCTCACAGTTCTCACACAGAAATCCACTCCTGAGGTATCTTCATCCTCATCTTCATCAGCTTCAACTCAGTTTCATTCACTTGTGTTAGATGTGTGTATATTGACCAAGACTGTATGTCACTATTAGTTCTACTTGACCTTAGTGCTGCATTCGACACTATAGATCACAACATTCTTCTAGATCGCTTACAATATTACACAGGTATTCATGGTCAGGCTTTAAGCTGGTTTAGATCCTACCTGTCTGACCGATACCATTTTGTAGAATTAAATGGTGAATCCTCCAGTTTACTACCAGTTAATTATGGGGTCCCTCAAGGATCAGTTCTAGGACCTCTGCTTTTCTCTATATACATGCTTCCATTAGGGAACATTATTAGAAGACATGGGATTAGTTTCCATTGTTATGCTGATGACACACAGTTATATATCTCATCAAAACCAGATGAAATAGCCACAGTGTCCAAATTAACTCGGTGCCTTAGAGAGATAAAAGACTGGATGAGCTGCAACTTTCTATTGTTAAACTCTGATAAGACTGAAATACTACTCATAGGTCCAAAAACCAGTGCACATAAACTCTCACAACTTAACTCCCATTTAGAGGGATGTACTATTACAAGTAGCTCGACAGTGAAAGACCTCGGTGTTATATTAGACAGTAACTTGTCTTTTAAAAATCATATCGCCCATACTACCAAAACAGCCTTCTTCCACCTTAGAAATATTGCCAAGCTGAGAAACATCCTGTCTGTATCTGATGCTGAGAAGCTAGTTCATGCGTTCATGACCTCTAGACTGGACTATTGTAATGCATTACTAGGTGGTTGTCCTGCATCTTTAATAAATAGGTTACAGTTAGTCCAAAATGCAGCTGCCAGAGTTCTCACTAGGACAAGAAAGTATGACCATATAACCCCAATTTTATCATCTCTACACTGGCTACCTGTTAGGTATAGAATTGACTACAAACTGCTGCTACTTACGTACAAGGCTCTTAATGGCTTAGCTCCCATGTATCTAACTAGTCTGCTAACACGTTACAATCCTTCACGCTCTCTGAGATCACAAAACTCAGGACTTCTGCTAGTTCCCAGAATATCTAAGTCTACTAAAGGTGGTAGAGCATTTTCTTATTTAGCTCCCAAACTTTGGAATAGTCTTCCTGATAGTGTTCGGGGCTCAGACACACTTTCCCAGTTTAAATGTAGATTAAAAACTCATCTCTTCAGTCAGGCGTACACATAATACATCCCATAATATCATGCACCAGTACATCAGACCAGCACATTTTTATGAACAGCAGATATGTTAATCCCTTTCCACTGCTTTTCTCTTTGTACCCATCCCGAGGCATCCAGACACTGTACCAGCTCCCATCGTCCTCTGTGGGACGAAGCCTTTGGACATCCACTGAGCCGAGGCCGACTCTAAGAATCCTGAGACATCTCCAGTTAGACTCTGTGGTACTCAGAAGATCAGAAGTCCTTAAACCTCACACCAATACACCATTTGTTTGACTGTATATTACAATCACACCCCCAGTGTCACCCATATGAGGATGGGTTCCCCCTTGAGTCCGGTTCCTCTCAAGGTTTCTTCCTTTACCAATTTAAGGCAGTTTTTCCTTGCCACTGCTGCCTGAGTCATCTCAGACTTGCTCATAGGGGAATAAATACATACACACTGTGAACTATATACATCTAATAATAATCTAGATTTTTATTCTGTTAATTCTTATTTCTTTTATTATTCGTTATTTCCTTTATCATTAATTATGTTTACCTTCTGCTTTATGTTTATGTTCTGTAAAGCTGCTTTGAGACAATGTCTATTGTAAAAAGCGCTATACAAATAAACTTGAATTGAATTGAATTGAATATATTAGTGATGTTCAGATGTTACAACATTATACATGTTTTTAAAGTGTATAATTCATCACGAAATTTCAGTTCCTACTGTGTGATGTGTGAAGAGTGATGAGATAGTGGGTGTAACCAACACTCACACGCACACATGCACAGACACACAAACTTACACGCACACATGCACACTCTCACACACACGCACACACGCATGCACACACGTAATTAATCTAAAACACACACACATGCACGCACATACACACTTAATTAACCTTTTAAAATATTAAACACACACACACACACACATAATTAATCTAAATCTAAAACACACACACAAATATATAATTAACCTTTTAAAATATTAAACACGCACACACACACATAATTAATCTAAATCTAAAACACACACACACATATATATATAATTAAAATTTTTAAATCTTCAATACACACACACACGCAGTGTGTAAAGGATATGTTATTGTCTCCACCGGGTAACGGATTTCTGCCTTAATCTGAAATGGAGTGTTCACTGCTCGACCGACTGTCCACACCGGGACAGGACACCACAGATAAGTAGTCACTGTAACAGAGAGAGACCTTGACATAAATGCTTTTGGAATGCTTCAACTACTGTGTACATACACACACACATACATACACACACACATACACACACACACACATACACACACACACATACACACACACACATACACACACACACACATACACACACACACACATACACACACACACACACACACACACACACACACACACACACACACACACACACACACACACACACACACATACAGTTTCTCTCCTGGTATTTCCTGATGATGGTGGTGAGGTCGAATGAGTCAGCAAAAGGACTTGAGTCAATCACAGAGACCTGAAGAACAAACAAAAGAACAAGAGGAACTTAGATTTAAATAAAAAAGCTCTAAAAGCACCTCACCATCTCTCTCTCTCTCCCTCTCTCTCACACACACACACACACACACCGGCTGGATTTTGACAGTCATTTTAAATGTTCCAGCAAATTCTATCACCTAGAGCCATCAAGGTAACTGATATCACTTCCATGTGAGGTGAAGCTGAGCTCTGTGTGTTTGTGTGTGTTTGTGTGTGTGTCTGTGTGTGTTTGTGTGTCTGTGTGTCTGTGTGTGTGTTTGTGTGTCTGTGTGTCTGTGTGTGTGTTTGTGTGTCTGTGTCTGTGTGTGTGTTTGTGTGTGTCTGTGTGTGTTTGTGTGTGTGTTAGGTCATTAATATTTCAAGATCAATAATAATAATAATAATAATAATAATAATAATAATAATGTACAGTTCCTCAGAAATTGAGTTGGTGAAGCTTCTGATTGGTCAGCTGTGGTAACGCCCAATATCTCACATCTGGGAACTGAAATTTCACCCAAACTGGTTTCCAAAATAAGCACGATGAATTTTACACTTTTACAAAAATCCTGATGTATAATGTTGTACTAGTGTAACATCTGAACATTAGATGATGTCAGGAACATACAGATACAAGCGAGTGTGTCCATGCACAGCTGAGCAATATCCTCTTACATTGTACTGAGTGTGTACACCACGGTGAGAGAGAGGCTCCTTCTGCTCCAACTTCAGATCTCCACTGATGAAGAGCTGAGACATGGGGACAGAAGACGACGACTGGATCAATGCCATTGACTGCATCACCACCACCGACATCCTCTACAGAGAGAGAGAGAGTGGTGTGTGTGTGTGTGTGTGTGTGTGTGTGTGTGTGTGGGTGTGTGTGTGTGTGGAAGGGGGTGGGGTGAGGGGGGTAGAGAATGACATAGATTCAGTTATATAAAATCTGTATAAGAAATGACTCCAGTTTTCCATTTCTTTTCACTGTCTATTATTATTATTATTATTATTATTATTATTATTATTATTATTATTATTATTATTATTATAATTATTATTAATGTCACTGAGCATAAAGGCGTACCCGGAGCTGGTAAGAGAAGGTGAGCAGTAGTTGGAGGCTGTAAATCTGCTCTGTGCTGATCAGTGGGACAGACATCTGTAGAGACAAACGGTCTGCCTTCCCATCACCATTGATATCACTCTCTCGCACCTGCAGACAGACAGACAAACAGACAGACAGACAAGTGTAGAAATAGGCAGACAGTGAGACAGACAGACAGACAGACAGACAGACAGACATGTGTAGAAATAGGCAGACAGTTAGACAGACAGGCAGACATGTGTAGAAATAGGCAGACAGTGAGACAGACAGGCAGACAGACATGTGTAGAAATAGGCAGACAGACAGACAGGCAGACAGACATGTGTAGAAATAGGCAGACAGACAGACAGACAGACAGGCAGACAGACAGACAGACAGACAGACAGACAGACAGACAGGCAGACTCACAGACACAGTGGGAATGCGTAGTTTGTCCCCCAGCAGCATGTTGAAGTTGGAGAATGTGCTCCAAGCTACATAATCTCCACTAACACTCGTCACACCTATCATCATCATCTCATACTGGAACTGGACCACAGGCTGTTCCTCATATGAGCTCTGCTTCAGCCAGAACCCTGTAACACACACACACACACACACACACACACACACACACACACACACACACACACACACACACACACACAAGGATAAGGAAAGGCTCTGAAAACTGAGTTTGTGTCTGAAATAATGATGTTTTCGCTTGATTCTAACTAAATAAATACAGACGCGTGCTTTCCAAACAAAGTTTAATGCCTTTTCACTGCACATCTTTATTCCTCCTCATGTCCTTCTCCACATGTCTGATCTGTTAGCTCTTTACCTTGACTCCTGTAGGTGATGAGTAGAGGAGGGATGTAAGTGAGCACATATACCAACAGCACAAACACACTGGCCCAGGAACACACACTGGCTTTATACCGGATTAATAACGGGTGAGTATACACTTCATAAAGCCCCATAATTCACACAGATACAGCACGAGCTC
The DNA here is from genome assembly GCF_022655615.1 of Tachysurus fulvidraco. NCBI lineage: Eukaryota > Metazoa > Chordata > Actinopteri > Siluriformes > Bagridae > Tachysurus > Tachysurus fulvidraco. The sequence continues at coordinate 25,443,368 of NC_062534.1, forward strand.
CGTTCTTTAGCTAAATGTAGCTAGCATGCAGGCTATCAGCTGTAACCTTCTCCCCTGGACAGATGACTGGTACCGTAGGGAATACTTTACAATCTATCGTGTTAATTTTAATCAATATTTATTTATAATTCTGATTAACTATATATACATTTATTAACGCTTCGCCCTGCTGACACGATTACGTCGCACAAGCTAGGGCTACTTCCGGTTTGGGAAGCGTCGCAGCGTTACCATGACTACGTCACCACCAATGACCAAGGTTTACTGAAATCTTAGCAGCTCCTAAAAATAGATCATTTTATAAATGCATTTTATTTTATTACAAATATAAAAAAAACGAATAATTGCATTAAAGTTGACATATTTTTACATTTACAACCGAATCAGTTCACGTCACTTTTATTTAATTATACAACGATTATTATGGTGAAGTTTTTTAGAGAAGCTGTAATGTAGTGTGTAAAATTGTCCAACAGGTTACAAGTCTACGCTTTTGTGTTCAATCTTTTATATAGAGATATAAAAGAACCTGAAATTCTGGTGTGAGTGAAACATTACTGTGTAAGAACGTGCAGACAAAACAAAAGCAGATTTCATGCTCGAGTGCATCAGGAATTACAACAGTGTATAATATCAATATTATGGATTACATTAGATTCAACTTTTAGGATACAACAGCATGACCATAAGAGTGCCAATATATGACAGTACAACAACAGAACAATACAGAGATACAATTCATATTGTCTCAAAACAGCTTTAGAGACGTATAGAAAGAAAATTTAACGACGAATCATTGTAAATAATGTAAATGTAAATAATGTTAATGTAAATGTAAATAATGTTAATGCAAATAATGTTAATGTAAATGATGTAAATGTAAATAATGTTAATGTAAATGTAATAATGTAAATAATGTAAAGGTAATATATACATATGTTCATCCAAAGTGCACACACACAGCAGTGAACACACACACACACCGTGAACACACACACCGTGAACACACACACACACACACACACACACACCGTGAACACACACCGTGAACACACACACACCGTGAACACACACACACACACACACACACACACACACACACACACACACACACACACCGTGAACACACACACACACACACACACACACACACACACACACACACACACACACACACACCACACACACACACACCGTGAACACACACCGTGAACACACACCCGGAGCAGTGGGCAGCCATTTATGCTGCGAGGCCCGGGGATTAGTTGGGGGGGTTCGGTGCCTTGCTCAAGGGCACCTCAGTCGTGGTATATTTTGTGTATTATTATTATTATTGTGTATGAGTATTTTTGTGTATTATTATTATTATTGTGTATGAGTATTTTTGTGTATTATTATTATTATTGTGTATGAGTATTTTTATGTATTATTATTTTTGTGTATTATTATTGTGTATGAGTATTTTTGTGTATAATTGTTATTATTATTATTATTATTATTATTATTATTATTATTATTATTATTATTATTGTGTATGAGAATTTTTGTGTATTATTATTATTATTATTATTATTATTATTATTATTATTATTATTATTGTGTATGAGAATTTTTGTGTATTATTATTATTATTATTATTATTATTATTATTATTATTATGATGATGATTGTGTATGAGTATTTTTGTGTATTATTATTATTATTATTATTATTATTATTATTATTATTATTATTATTATGATTGTGTATGAGTATTTTTGTGTATTATTATTATTATTATTATTATTATTATTATTATTATGATTGTGTATGAGTATTTTTGTGTATTATTATTATTATTATTATTATTATTATTATTATTATTATTATTATTATTATGATTGTGTATGAGTATTTTTGTGTATTTTTGTGTCAAATCTGAACTGATGAACGTCCAAATCTTTCTGTCCCTTAAACACAGCTGAGGAAATGGAGTCGACTGCATGACGTCATTCCCCCTGGAGCGCATGCGCACTCTGACAGCTAGCCTAGCAAAGCTAACAACATTAGTGACGTTTTGGTTTCGACATTGTTGTTTTCAACGAATTGGTGTTTTTTATTTAAACCTTTTTGTTGTCATCTTTTGTGTTCCCGTTGTTTAATATCAGCATTACGCTGTGGAGTTGTGGTGGAAGCTGCAAACATGAAATGGATGTTTAAAGAAGATCATTCTCTCGGTAATGTGTTGCATGTTTACTGAATAAACACAGAGACAATAAACACAGAGCTTTTCTATTAAACACAACATTAAGCAGTTTATTACACTGTATAGATGTCAGGGGTTAGTGTTATTCTTTACTTTCTACTGTCTGTAATTATTATAATACTAATAATAACAACAACAACAACAATAATGATGATGATATAATAATAATAATAATAATAATGATAATATAAAGCATAATAATGATAATAATAATAACAATAACAATAATAATTATTGTTATTGTTATTATTATTATAATTCTGAGGATGATGATGATGATAATAATAATAATAATAATAATAATAATAATAATAATAATAAAACAGTTTACTTTGATTATTTTCAGCAGATGCATTAACACTACATTAGATAAATGAACTTTGAGGATTGAGATTTCGGTGTATAAGAACAATTCATGCCACATTTGATCTTTATTGTGATTTTTTTTAAGTGCTTCCTCTCTTCCTACATGTACACTGTATTGTTGATGATGATGATGATGATGATGATGCCCACCCACCATAACACCCACCATAACACGTCTTCTTCTCCACAGCAGGAGATATTGATGAGCTGTAAAGTCCAGGGCTGTGTGTGAGAGTGGACTTTAATAATGCAATGGTTTCAGCTGAGTGCTGTAACATTACACATTAGGAGAAAAACTAAAGTAATGAGTTTAAGTGATGACTCGACAAAACAAAGCAGGGCGAGGTTGTGTAGATAGTCAGGAAAATACCCTGTGATGGCAGCGGGGTTTCTGTCCTCACTCTGTAGTGGATTATATTCCTCTAACATCAAGTCCCAGTATTTTATTACTCACACAATGCTGCATTTATAATTATTAAAGAACAACACGTCGTAATTATTATCCAGTTACAGTTACATTCTGTTTCTGATTCTGTTCTGTCAGTTATAAACCCTCAGCAGTCTCTCTTTATTCTCTCTCTTTATTCTCTCTCTTTATTCTCTCTCTTTATTTTATTAACACAAAAATCTCAGCTTGTCACATTACTGAGAAACACAAAGAAGTGTAAACTCCGAGTGCATTAATACAGTGATGTTCTTCCTCTACAGAGCACCGGTGTGTGGAATCAGCCAAGATCCGAAACAAATACCCCGACAGGGTACCTGTGAGTAACACACACACACACACACACACACACACACACACACACACACACACACACACACACACACTCAGCACTAACACCAGTGTAACTGATCCTGTGTGTGAATATGACAAGTCTCTATTTGTATCTCAGTGATCAGTGAATTATGTTATGATTCTGAGAAAAGAGAAGAGAATTGTTTCATCAGACAATAGGATTAAATTGTTATGAACTTAAAGGAATCTGGACTTCATCCAAAACAGAAATGAAGGAAAAAGTGTTGTTGCTAGACACAGACAGGTTACAGATGTGTGTTATTGTCTAGATTGTCAGAAATTTCCCAGAAGTGACGATCAGGAAACTAGAGCCTGGTGATTCCGTGTGATAGACCTGCAGAACAACACTGAGGTCTACTGGATTATGTAACGTCACATAAAGAAACTGCATCTGTATTAAAGCCCATGTGTGATACACTGAGCTGTCATGTCCTGTCATCAGGTCAGTGTGATCGTAGACAAAGATCTCACATTCCTGAGAGCAGAGATCTGTGACTGGAGAACCTTTAATTCATGCAGGTTCGAGTCAGACACACAATAGGCTGGAGGGAGACACCTGAATATTATCAGAAGAAGAAATCTGAGTGGAAGTGTCCAAAATCTCAATCTCCACATTATTCTGTAGGTTAGAGGATTTCACACTGATCGTATGAACGGTTTCTGAACAGTGACCAGAGCAGCTCAGATCCTGCTGAAAAACCTCAACTTTTAACTAAGTACTTAAAATTTTAACTAAGAACTTATCTGTAGTTAATGGATTTGTTACCTGGAGGAGTGGTTATTTTATCAGGCTGTAAATTAGAGCTTTTATACAATTTCCTCAGACTGTAGGAGAGCGAAGCTTCTTTACATAAATAATCTGATAAACTCAGAACCAGTGGCTGTGTATATGCTGCTGTATAACCTCAAACTAGTGAGGAGTCACACAGGCATACACACTCACACACACACACACACACACACACTCACACACACACACACACACACACACACACACACACACACACACACTCACACAAAGCAGTATCTATCTTGTGGCAGACAGAAAAAACTTTGGATTTTCTTTTCTTTGGACAAAAACCAAAGGACAGGGTTAGCGTCTCCTGCCCGACTAGGGTCCTGTCCACTGAGAGGAGGAAGGAACTGCCCCTCTGTATGTGGTGGCACCACGTCAGTATAAGTCAAGTCAAGTAGAAGCTTTTATTGTCATTACAACCCTATATAGCTGTTACAGTACAGAGTGACATGAGACAACGTTTCTCCAGGATCAGGGAGCTACATAACACACAGACAGCTATAAGGACGTAGTAAGTTAGTCCTAGATACATAAAGTGTATCTGTGTGACCTGGTGTACACAGTGCAGGACAGGACAGACAAGACAGTGCAGGATGAAAGACAGCGCAAACAAAAAAATTAAAAGACAATACACAGAAGATAATACACAAAAGATAATACACAAAAGATAATACACAAAAACCGCGCCAGTGTAAATACTGTTTGTTCAACAATATTACGTGCAGTAATACTATAATGAACACAGCGTCATAGCAACAGGTCCCTGAGAAAACATAAAGTGTCGTGCAAAACAGCAAACAACCGAAATGTGAGACAGAAAGTGCAAAGAGCAAAAAAGTGTGCAGCATGTAAACAGGTTGATGGATGTATATTGGAAGTGTGTGTGTTTGGTGTAGGTCTGTGCGGTCCATACAGATGTTGTGCTCAGTACAGATCAGTTTCAGGTATGAAGGAGTCTGATGGCTTGTGGAAAGAAACTGTTACCTCAAAGGTTTTAGAAAAACTTCAGTCATTTCTCACCCATAACAGTTTGTCTGACAATTTTCAGTCTGGTTTTAAACCTGAGCACTGAGTCTGCTCTGCTAAATGATCTTCTTCTAGCTACTGACTCTGGAGATTCTGTGGTTCTAGTTCTGCTGGATTTATCCGCAGCATTCGATACGGTTGACCACTCTACACTTATCGCCAGATTAGAGTCATGGCTGTGGCTGTCAGGCACAGATCTAAAATGGTTTCAGTCATACCTATCAAACTGAAATGATGTAGTTAAACTAGGGGACTTTTCCTCCTCCACTGCCCTGCTGTCTTGTGGTATTCCTCATGGTTCAATTCTGGGGCCTTCCCTGTTTTCCCTGTACATGTTACCACTGGGCTCCGTTCTGAGGAAATACGGAGTGCGTTTCACTTTTCCGCGGTCGACACCCAAATATTTACCTTTTAAGAAAAATGACCCCTCATCCGTTACATCCCTTTTATTGTGATTAGATGAAGTTAAAGCCCCGAACTTTCTGTTTTTAAATGAAGATAAAACCGAGGTGATTGTGTTCAGCCCCACAGAAAGTACAAAGGCCACCGACCGTGACATAGGATGTCTTTCCGTCTTTAGGTCTCCGTAGGTACGGAATCTGGGTGTTCTCTTAAAATCGATAAACAAGTTTTATCTGCTGTCATTGGATCGAGTTTTTATCAGCTACGCATTTTATAAAAAGTTAACCACTTTTTAACTGACAGAACCTTAGAGATGGCAGAACATGCCTTAATCACCTCTCGTCTAGACTACTGTAACTCTATACTGTGGTGTCGCCAAACACTAATCACCTCTCGTCTAGACTACTGTAACTCTATACTGTGGTGTCACCAAAACACTAATCACCTCTCGTCTAGACTACTGTAACTCTATACTGTGGTGTCGCCAAACACTAATCACCTCTCGTCTAGACTACTGTAACTCTATACTGTGGTGTCACCAAACAATAATCACCTCTCGTCTAGACTACTGTAACTCTATACTGTGGTGTCGCCAAACACTAATCACCTCTCGTCTAGACTACTGTAACTCTATACTGTGGTGTCGCCAAACACTAATCACCTCTCGTCTAGACTACTGTAACTCTATACTGTGGTGTCACCAAAACACTAATCACCTCTCGTCTAGACTACTGTAACTCTATACTGTGGTGTCGCCAAACACTAATCACCTCTCGTCTAGACTACTGTAACTCTATACTGTGGTGTCACCAAACAATAATCACCTCTCGTCTAGACTACTGTAACTCTATACTGTGGTGTCGCCAAAACACTAATCACCTCTCGTCTAGACTACTGTAACTCTATACTGTGGTGTCACCAAAACACTAATCACCTCTCGTCTAGACTACTGTAACTCTATACGGTGGTGTCGCCAAACACTAATCACCTCTCGTCTAGACTACTGTAACTCTATACGGTGGTGTCGCCAAACACTAATCACCTCTCGTCTAGACTACTGTAACTCTATACTGTGGTGTCGCCAAACACTAATCACCTCTCGTCTAGACTACTGTAACTCTATACTGTGGTGTCACCAAAACTCTAATTAACCCTTTACAATTAGTTCAGAATTCTGATGCCAGATTTCTTTTTAAAAAAGCGTAAAAGCGATCACATTACCCCTCACATTACCCCTCACATCTACCCCTCACATTATCCCTCACATCTACCCCTCACATTATCCCTCACATCTACCCCTCACATTATCCCTCACATCTACCCCTCACATCTACCCCTCACATTATCCCTCACATCTACCCCTCACATTATCCCTCACATTATCCCTCACATTATCCCTCACATCTACCCCTCACATCTACCCCTCTTCTGAGGACTCTTCACTGGTTGTTTATTGAATACAGAATTCGTTTTAAAATACTTTTATTTGTCTTTAAGTCCCTGCATAATCAAGCTCCTATTTATTTATCTGAATCATTACATCCTTCCTCTCCTTCCTGAAGCCTAAGATCAGGCAAACAGAAGCTCCTCACCGTTCCCTTCTCTAACGTAGAGGAGATCGAGCAATGATCACAGTTTTTATTTTAAGTGTGTGTGAGGGGTGTGTGTGTGTGGTGAAGAGTGTGTTTTGGGATGAAGAGTGTGTGTGAGGGGTGTGTGTGGGGGTGAAGAGTGTGTTTGGGGTGTGTGTGGGGGTGAAGAGTGTGTTTGGGGTGTGTGTGGGGTGAAGAGTGTGTGTGTGAGGGGTGTGTGGGATCATCCACAATGCTGGCTTTGCCGATGCAGTGTGTGGTGTAAGTGTCCATGATAGAGGGACAAGAGACCCCAATGATCTTCTCAGCTCTCCTCACTAAACATTGCAGGATCTTGTGATCCGAGGTGGTGCAGTTCCCAAACAAGACAGTGATGCAGCTGCTCAGAATGATCTCAATGGTCCCTCTGTAGAACATGGTCAGGATGGGAGGAGGGAGATGTGCCTTTCTCAGCCTTTGTAAGTAGTAGAGACGCTGCTGGGCTTTCTTGGTGATGGAGCCGGTGTTGGGTGACCAGGAGAAGTTCTCCGCTAGATGAACACCAAGAAATTTGGTGCGCTTGACGATCTCTACAGATGATCCGTCGATGTTCAGCAGAGAGTGGGCGCTCGGTGCTCTCCTGAAGTCAACAACCATCTCTTTAGTTTTATCAACATTCAGAGACAGGTTGTTGGCTCTACACCAGGCAGTTAGCTGTTGCACCTTCTCTCTGTATGCTGACTCGTCGTTCTTGCTGATGAGACCCACCACGGTCGTGTCATCGGCAATCTTGATGATATGGTTCGATCTATGCATTGCTGTACAGTCGTGAGTCGGCAGAGTGAACAGCAGTGGACTGAGCACACAGCCTTGAGTGTCTCCAGTGTTCAGTGTGGTGGTGCTGGAGATGCTGTTCCCGATCCGGACTGACCGAGGTCTCCCAGTCAGGAAGTTCAGGATCCGGTTGCAGAGGGAGGTGTTTAGCCCCAGCAGCTCAGCTTCCCAATCAGGTGCTGAGGGATGAATGTGTTCAATGCTGAACTAAAGTCTATGAACAGCATTTGTACATAAGTGTCTTTAAGTACGCAACCTGGTCTGATGAACCTGGATTTCTGCTGAGGGACTCGGATGGTCAGAGGGTCGGGTCAGAATTTAACGCTAGAGAGATTTTCTCACTGTGTACTTTACAGTGAATTATTATTATTATTGTTGTTGTTGTTGTTGTTGTTGTTATTATTATTGTTATATTATTTTAATGACACATTTTTGTAAAGACCAGGGGTCTCATTTATAAATCTGTGAGCAGGACCCCTACTAAAAGTTTACGTACGCCCAAAATCCAAAAATGGCGTACACCAAAAAAATTGCGATTTATAAAACGGTGCGTACGCACAACTGTAAGCAATGTTCCCTTTATAAATCACAGATCACCCGCCGATGTGCGTACATGAACCAGCCTCAAATCCCGCCCTGTACACGCCCATTTTTAACCATAAATAGTCAATGCAAATGACTGCGCGAGCACGAGAGTGGACCTTGTTATAATAAGTTTCCTCTGTGTGTTTAATAATGGGGTGAGGAGCAGCGTCTCAGGGGTAGTAACTGTCACCTGCAGGTTATAATTATATTAAAAACAACATTTTTATAATTATATTATAAACAAAACTGTTACAGTTTCTACTTTTTAATATTGTTAAACTCACCAAGAAGCCAGCCATCACGTACTGCGCCTGCATTTAGTCTGTTCCCTACACTGTTATGTGTCAAGATAAAGGAATCATGTGTTGAACCAGGCCAGCGTGCCACAATGTCTGTGAGGGTCGTGTTGGAGTCACATCTGATTTGCACATTAATAGATAAGCATAAGCAAATTCATTTTCAGATGGTGCCCTTATAGCAACATGAGCGCAGTCAATTGCGCCAATTACATTTGGGAAACCAGACATTGCTGCATATTGCATTATAATTTCGGCCTGTTCACACACAGTGTAGGGAACCTGATGTATCTCACACACAGTGTAGGGGAACCTGATGTATCTCACACAGTGTAGGGGAACCTGATGTATCTCACACAGTGTAGGGGAACCTGATGTATCTCACACAGTGTAGGGAACATGATGTATCTCGCACAGTGTAGGGGAACCTGATGTATCTCACACAGTGTAGGGGAACCTGATGTATCTCACACAGTGTAGGGGAACCTGATGTATCTCACACAGTGTAGGGGAACCTGATGTATCTCACACAGTGTAGGGGAACCTGATGTATCTCACACAGTGTAGGGAACCTGATGTATCTCACACAGTGTAGGGAACCTGATGTATCTCACACAGTGTAGGGGAACCTGATGTATCTCACACAGTGTAGGGGAACCTGATGTATCTCACACAGTGTAGGGGAACCTGATGTATCTCACACAGTGTAGGGGGGGAACCTGATGTATCTCACACAGTGTAGAGGGGGAACCTGATGTATCTCACACAGTGTAGGGGAACCTGATGTATCTCACACAGTGTAGGGAACCTGATGTATCTCACACAGTGTAGGGGGGGAACCTGATGTATCTCACACAGTGTAGGGGGGGAACCTGATGTATCTCACACAGTGTAGGGGAACCTGATGTATCTCACACAGTGTAGGGGAACCTGATGTATCTCACACAGTGTAGGGGAACCTGATGTATCTCACACAGTGTAGGGGAACCTGATGTATCTCACACAGTGTAGGGGAACCTGATGTATCTCACACAGTGTAGGGGAACCTGATGTATCTCACACAGTGTAGGGGAACCTGATGTATCTCACACAGTGTAGGGGAACCTGATGGATCTCACACAGTGTAGGGGAACCTGATGTATCTCACACACTGTAGGGGAACCTGATGTATCTCACACAGTGTAGGGGAACCTGATGTATCTCACACAGTGTAGGGGAACATGATGTATCTCACACAGTGTAGGGGAACCTGATGTACCGACTACCCATATTAAGTATACCATTCCAAACAACAGATATTATGGCACTCAGGGACGGCTGTGATATACCAGACCTATAGGGTGAGATGATAGATTCCAATAGAATTATTTCATATACGAAAAGGTTGAGGATTACTTATAGTTTTTTTTTATATAAATAATTTACGTGTCTGCCAATTCCCGCTGGAAACAGTCGGTTACCAAGTACCCCAGAGTGGTGAGGACTTGTATTTGGACTGGGATGGCATGGTTCCGGCATGTTGCCCTCTCTAACACTGGACCCAATTCAGCACATATATCTAAGAGCACAGCTCTAGGGAATCTAAATCGGCTTATTAGCCAGTCATCATTATGGGCCAGGAAATCATCATGGTCCCTGAAAACTCGTTCTCTCCTTATTCTGCCATTGGCGTAATCCTCCAACAGTGCCAGCAGTGCCACCATGAAGCATTACATACCCTGGTCACCGGAGGATTTATATGTTTCTAGCAATTAGACTGATCGTTAACACCTTGACAAAATCACAGAATTAATTTGTGGTCGAAAATTTAAGACGAAAATGTTATAGTGAACTTGTATATAGTGCTTCTTCATGGCGGTTTTGTAATGAACACCGTAATAGTTAGGACCGATGATGAGGAGCGATTGTGCTTCATGACTGTATTTGCAGACTTTGACATTTTTTGATATATGTACATTAAGGAAAATATTTAGTTTTACACTGTGTTCTGCAGTTCTCTAATAAAAAGGTATTTCATGCTATTCTGTATGACATGTAGTCACGCAATCTCCTCCTGCACTCCCGTTGTGGACAATGTGACTGTAATGTGACGCTGAATATTCATTCATTCATCTCCTACCGCTTATCCGAACTACTCGGGTCACGGGGATCCTGTGCCTATCTCAGGCGTCATCGGGCATCAAGGCAGAATGCACCCTGGACGTAGTGGCGCTGATTATTTTTATTATTATTTTATTTTTAATACATTTTGAATTACGTTTGGATTTTACTAGAACAATCGGCACAAGTAACACTGTTGGATTTAATCCTCATGATAATGTGGATATAACGTGTGAAATGGAGTGAAAATTTAATGTCATTAATTCTTATCGTTCTTCTCACATGAATTTTCTACAATCTAACTTCAGTTCACGACCTCACCATCTGTGTCGCCAATTCCCTTTGTCTCCAGAATGTGCGTACGCACGGCTCAAAGTTTGCTTAAAGGTGCGCACATTTTCCCGTCAAGTTTGTTTTTTATAGATCACAACCTTTGCGCGAAAACTGGCATACGCACAAAACGGGGCTGGAAACGTGCGTACGCACACTTTATAAATGAGACCCCAGAAACTGATAGAAAAGCTTTTATTTGTAAGCTCAGTGTGAACGTTCAGGAAGAAAACAAAAAGGTTCTAATAATCTTTTTTCAATCGGTGTAAAGCGGGTTAGCGTGAAACTGCGAGTCGCTCCAGAGTGTCACGTTACGAGAAATCGTAAAGCACAAACTGTCTGTCCTGGGATTAGCGTTTTAAGAGTGGTGTTCAGGTGGAGTTTGGGAACATACCTGGGTTCTGTTGTGCTTTCATTCTCAGGCCATAATCATCTGCATTGTGTCTGTTAGAAAATAAGCTGCGGATGTTTTCCCTGACATCAGAGACCAAGGTTTGTTCCTACAGCCTAATTTTGGGATGGAAGAGTGTGTGTGTGTGTGTGTGTGTGTGTGTGTGTGTGTGTGTGTGTGTGTGTGTGTGTGTGTGTGTGTGTGTGTGTGTGTGTGTGTGTGTGTGTGTGTGTGTGTGTGTGTGTGTGGATGGATGGATGGACAGGGTATTTCCCATTGCTGTTTATTACAGTAATTCTGTTTTCCTACCGCTGGTGTTGTATTCCTCTCATTGTGTTAAGACTCATTTAACGTCCTGGTTGTTCAGCATTCCAGCGCCATCAAGATATTAATGACAATAATAATACTTACAGTAATAATATTATATTATTTCATATATAGTTATAATTATAATGTATAATTAGCCGTGTAATGCAGTTCTACGTTTACTCAGATTCCAGAGTCATTAGCAATTAGACATGTTTATGTTCTGATGTGCGCTGAGCTTCAGGTAACACTAAAGAGGAAACAAATCAAAATCTATGACGGTTAAACAAGCTCGGAAATAAATAAACATAAACCACAGAAGGAATGTGGAGATAAGACTGGTCATTGTCTTAAGATTCATATCAGGCTTCAACTGACAGAGAGGAATGAGCAGGAAATAGACACCATCACCTCCTGGTGCTGTAACACAACCCCTGAATGAGTCTTCAGAGAGAGAGGGGGTGGGGGGGAGGTGGGGGGTTGGAGGAAAAAAAAAAACAGCTCTCTTTTCATCAGCACACAGGGACCAGTGCACAGACCTGAAATCCTCCTTTCAGCTAAATAAGGATCAATTACAAAAAAAAACCTCACACAGAGCTCCGATATTAATGAAGCGCTTTTCTCCGATCTGGTGAACGTTATAAATCTCCCCCAGACCTGAGACTCGGACATGTTTTGGTGCTGCACCATTATTTAAACGTATGCTGCGATGTTTACACTCAGAAATCCACCAAAAACAGCATCTTATTTTACTTCCATTAAATTCAGCAGGTGATTCTAGAACGATCGACAGATATGAACCGACCCCTTTAAGCTTCGCCCCTACACACGGGGACACGGGTGCCGGTGCATTTACTGAGGAAGGAGACATTACCAATAATATTTGTTAAATAGGTCTCGGGCTTATGTTTTCAATCATCTTTATTTCTCGTAAGGCTCAGATTACAGAGTGAAATCATTTCACATAGACGTTAATGCCCCTTTACCCCCGAGGCAGTTTAAGTGTAGGTTGCCTAATTTAGCCTAATTTAGAACCAGTTCTTTCTGTTTTGACCGCCAAAGCACCGGCTCTAAACCAGGAAATGGTACTTAAGTATCACCAAAACATCGCTGGTCTAGACTTAAGAACCGCTTGCGTCCGAGGCTGTGGGCGGGGCTACTGTTAGCGCGTTTGATAACGTTCCTTAAGTATGCTAATGTTTAATACACTTGTACTTTACCGCGATATGATACATTATCAGCACACATGATAGTAGGTAGCTACATGCTAAGGCTAATTTTTTCAGTGTTAATGATAAAATAATGTTAAGTACTTTCTCCATCACAACCTCCGTTTATACAGATTACACGGAGCCACACGTACACGTCGGATTCGCCGCGTTTGTGTGTTAATGTAGGTTCACAAAGCCGTGAGCATTAACAGTAAAGTAACATCCACCATTGTTGTGTTTGTGGCTGCTGCGCTAACGTTGCTGTGTAACGTGACACGTATACAGTGACGTCACACTCGGCGCTGTGACGCTCTCTATCCGATGGAAAGGCGAACCGGTTCTTAGAAGGTTCACCAGTGGAACCAACTCTGAACCAGTACCAGCGCTAGCTCTGAACCAGCACCCGATTCTTTCCTGGAAATGGGGCATAAATGAACAATTCAGAAATTCCTTCAGTGGCAGTACAACACACACCTCAAAAAAGTTGGGACAAGGCCGTGTTTCCCCCCCATGTCGCATCCCGTCTTCTTTTTATACCAGTCTGCAAACGTCTGGAGACGGAGGAGACAAGTCGCTCGAGTTTAGGAACAGGAATGTTGTCCCATTCTTGTCTAATACAGGCTTCTAGTTGCTCAGCTGTCTCAGGTCACATTACCTTTGTCACTTCTTCCTCCTTATGATGCAACAAATGTTTTCTATGGGTGAAAGATCTGGACTGCAGGCTGGACATCTCAGACTGCAGGCTGGACATCTCAGTCCCCGGATCCTTCTTCTACAGCCATGATGATGTAACCGATGCAGTATGTGGAGACGACGTCTGGATGAGAGCGTACGTGGTTCTAGAACTTGGATCTACCTTTCAGCATCGATAATGACTTTCCAGATGTGTAAGCTGCCCGTGTCACACACACTCATGTAACCCCACACCATCAGAGCTGCAGGCTTCTGAACTGAGCGCTGAGAACAGCTTGGGTTGTCCTCGTCCTCTGTAGTCCGGATGACACGGCGTACAGTTTGTCAAAAAAAAAGAACTTTATTCGTCTGACCACAGAACAGTTTCCACTCTGCCACAGTCCATGTTAAATGAGCCTGGGCCCAGGGAAAACGCCGGCGCTTCTGGATCGTGTTTAGACACGGCTTCTTTTTTGACCTATAGAGATTTAGGCGGCGACGGCGAATGGCGGTGGATCGTGTTCACCAACGATGTTTTCTGGACGTTCTCCTGAGCCCATGATGTGATTTCCATTACAGTAACATTCCTGTATGTGATGCAGTGCCGTCTAAGGGCCCGAAGATCACGACGTCCTGTACGGTTTACCGGCCTTGACCCTTACACACACAGATTGTTCCAGACTCTCTGAACCTTTGGATGATATTATACACAGTAGATGATGAGAACTTCAAACTCTTTGCACTATTTTTCACAGCAGCATCGTGACTTCTGAGAGACGCTGCCACTCTGAGAGGCTGTTTTTATACCCGATCATGTTGCCAATTGGTCCTCCAGCTGTTCCTTATCTGTACATGTAACTTCATTTAAAGGTCACCTGGTTTTTGGCTTAAATCCACAGGCCCATTAACACTTGTCCCTGTGCTGCTGTCGTGTACGCTGCTGTCTCTGCATCTAAGACAGTTCTGTCTGCATCATGTCTGACTCTCGAGGACATTTTCACATTCACAATTCTATGTCACCAGGTCACCTCCTGATGAACAGAATGTAGTGACGAGATTTTGTGTGTGTGTGTGTGTGTGTGTGTGTGTGTGTGTGTGTGTGTGTGTAGGTGATCGTGGAGAAGGTATCTGGTTCTCAGATAGTGGACATCGATAAACGTAAGTATCTGGTGCCGTCGGACATCACTGTGGCTCAGTTCATGTGGATCATCAGGAAACGCATCCAGCTGCCCTCGGAGAAAGCCATCTTTCTGTTCGTGGACAAAACCGTCCCTCAGTCCAGGTGTGTGTTTCTGACACGTACACGTCCCCTAACCCAGTCATTCACTCACATCCTTCAACCATGTCCCCTCCCCCACATTCCCTCACCTACATCCCCTTACCCATGTCCCTCAGCTACGTCCCCTTACCCATGTCCCTCAGCTACGTCCCCTTACCCATGTCCCCCAGCTACGTCCCCTTACCCATGTCCCCTCAGCTACGTCCCCTTACCCATGTCCCCTCAGCTACGTCCCCTTACCCATGTCCCCTCAGCTATGTCCCCTTACCCACGTCCCCTTCCCCCCTTCCCTCAGCTACGTCCCCTTATCCACCTCCCTCAGCTACGTCCCCTTACCCACCTCCCTCAGCTACGTCCCCTTACCCATGTCCCTCAGCTACATCCACTTACCCACTTCCCCTCAGCTACGTCCCCTTACCCACTTCCCCTCAGCTACGTCCCCTTACCCATGTCCCCTCAGCTACGTCCCCTTACCCATGTCCCTCAGCTATGTCCCCTTACCCACGTCCCCTCAGCTGCGTCCCCTTACCCATGTCCCTCAGCTATGTCCCCTTACCCATGTCCCTCAGCTACGTCCCCTTACCCATGTCCCCTCAGCTATGTCCCCTTACCCATGTCCCCTTACCCATGTCCCCTTACCCACATCCCTCAGCTACGTCCCCTTACCCACGTCCCCTTACCCACGTCCCTCAGCTACGTCCCCTTACCCACTTCCCCTCAGCTACGTCCCCTTACCCACTTCCCCTCAGCTACGTCCCCTTACCCACTTCCCCTCAGCTACGTCCCCTTACCCACTTCCCCTCAGCTACGTCCCCTTACCCACTTCCCCTCAGCTACGTCCCCTTACCCACGTCCCTCAGCTACGTCCCCTTACCCACTTCCCCTCAGCTACGTCCCCTTACCCACGTCCCTCAGCTACGTCCCCTTACCCACGTCCCTCAGCTACGTCCCCTTACCCACGTCCCCTCACCCACCACCATAAAAATGACACACAGTGAAACACGTGTTTGTTTAGAGCCTGGAGCAACAGGTGAGTCATTTAAGAGACAAACGACTCATCACGTGTCAGTAAATACACACGTATCAATGTGCAAACGTTCTTTATCTAATGAACGAATAAATATTTGGACAGAGGATTTAATGGATGCAAAATAAACATTTGTGGTTTAAATGATACATGATTCACACACGTCTATAACAGTGCTGTGTGTGTGTGTGTGTGTGTGTGTGTGTGTGTGTGTGTGTGTGTGTGTGTGTGTGTGTGTAGTCTGACCATGGGACAGCTGTATGAGAAGGAGAAGGACGAGGACGGTTTCCTGTATGTAGCCTACAGTGGAGAGAACACGTTTGGATATTAAACGAAGACCCGCCCACTTGTTTTCTTCTGGATGAGTGTGTGTGTGTGTGTGTGTGTGTGTGTGTGTGTGTGTGTGTGTGTGTGTGTGAGACAGACTGATATTTAATAAGGAATAAACTGTGTGAGTGTCCCTGCAGTTGTAGTGTTCATGTTAGTGTATCTCTGTGAGTGATATGATGAAGATGATGATGATGACGATATAATCAGAGGTGCTGCCATGACGATCTACATTATTAATAATTATTGAATGCATATTAATCACTTTTAGACATTTAATTTTATTGACCCCTGTATAAATCTCTATATATATATCTCTGTATTTAAGAGGTGATGTAAACGGTAAGGTAGCTGGAAGACCGAACCATTAAACACTCACTCACATGATCAGGTGTTTGTTTTGTGTGCTGCAGTTTATTGAACACACACTGTCATGACCTCTGACCTCGTCGGCCGACACCCACACCTAAAGAACCATCGCTCTTCTCTCATGTCCTCGGTTTAAAAGCAGAACTATAACCTCGTAATCAAGTCCAAAGACACAATAAAACTCTCATGTTATTATGTAACTGCTTTAAAACAGTGCATAAGGTTTAGGGTACTTTAATGATGAGCTGTCGTCATGGCGACGAAATGATGCACATCATCACCGCTGCCTGTTGTAAAGGATTTACAGTCGGAGAACATGTTCTACATTTCACACGACAACCGTGTGTGTGTGTGTGTGTGTGTGTGTGTGTGTGTGTGTGTCAGGTGAAGTGCAGAAGGTCTCTAGGGCTCTGAGGCCACAGACTGAATACTTGAGTGCGCAGTGCAGTCCAGACCTGCTGGTATTCATCCGCTGCTACTTTATAGTCTAAATATGAGCTCAGAGCTTTTCCCCTGTAACACACACAGATGTGAATATTAGAGACAAACAGGAAGTGCTTGGTCTTAGGGCTTGGTCTTTCTCTTTTTAATTTCCTGTAAAAACATCTGGTTCAGCAGCAACACCAAATTCTGGTGTGGAGTAAAATGAATAAATGATCATGTGACCTTTATCACACACTAACCACGTTAACTAGCAGGTCACATGCTACCTCTAAACACACAGATCTAAATGAGGACCTGGCCTATGGACCGTATATCACGGCATGGGGCGGGGCTTAGAGATCCTCACCTGAGGGACACAGGAAGCTCTGAGGGGTCTGTTAACTCCAGCAGCTTAAGGAAGGAGTGAAAAAGCTCCACCTTACTGATCGACGATCTTTTTAACAAGAGAAGACGAGAAATATGCAAATTAGAAAATATGCAAATGAGCACAGAAGAATGAATGATTCAGAATTAGGTGCTCACCGAGCCTGAGGCGTTCCCTGAGATTTCTTAGTCGCACCCTGCTTATAGCCGTTAGCAGTGACATCCAGGGGCTGAGAGGAGATCTTACACCAGCTTATGGCTGAGACACACACACAGAAGGTCAGACCTCTCACAGCTGTAGTGTGTGTGTGTGTGTGTGTGTGTGTGTGTGTGTGACAGAAAGTTGTCTACACCATGCTCACCAGCTCCACACGGCACCACACGGCCCTGCTGAGAGGCATTATGGGATTGCAGTGTGTGTGTGCGACCATGTGTGAACTCCACATTGGACTGTAGGAGCTCAGGAGTGTGTGGAGAGAATCCTGCTGGTAAACCCATCACACTCACACATCTGGTGAGAGACGGAGAGAGAGAGAGAGAGAGAGAGAGACACACACACACACAGAGAGACAGAGAGAGACGGAGAGACAGACAGACAGAGAGAGTGACACAGAGAAAGAGATAGAGAGAGACAGAGAGAAAGAGAGAGACACACAGAGAGAGAAAGAGAGAGACAGAGAGAGAGAGAGAAAGAGAGAGACACAGAGAGAGAAAGAGAGAGACAGAGAGAGAGACAGAGAGACACAGAAAGAGAGGGACAGAGAGAGAGAGAGAGAGAAAGAGACACAGAGAGAGAGAGAGAGAGAGAGAGAGAGAGAGAGAGAGAGAGAGAGAGAGAGAGACAGTTACATTCTTGAACTTAAAGTGACAGAATGGTCAGTAATAATGTGTGTAGTGTTTAACAGAGTGTGTTAAATATTAACACACTGTAAAAGAGGTGTGTAATAAAGTCTAACAGCACGTAGTGTGTGTTATAATATGATGGAGGTGTAATAAAGGAGGTGTGTAATAATGTGTATCTGTGAGGATGGTGTGTACTGACCTTGTGATGGTGCGGTGGAGCGCGTGTGAGCTGTAAGGACACTTCCCCACCACCACAGCCTTAAAGTACACGCCCCCCTGCAGGAAGTGGCTCAGCAGTGCCCCCTGGAAGCCGAGCACACACCAGCGGCTCAGTTTGTCACTGCAGGAGAGCGAGAGTGTGGGTTCTCCTCGGCCCGGTTTCACACGCAACGTACCCACCGTGTGGAAGTCCAGCCCCGGCCCCCGCGGGTCGCTCTGCGCCCCAGGAACGCACTTCGCCCCGGTGCGGTGCACGTCACACACCCGCTCGCCTGAGCTCACCTCCACACACTCACTACCTAAAACCACCCCCACTCTGTCATCCCCTACACCACTGTCCTGCTGTCTGTCCACTCTGACACGCTTCTTTACTCCACCCGTCTCATTCTCAGCACTCCGCTTCCTGTCTCCCTGCTCCAACTCCTGATTGGCTCGGGGGACCGGTGGGCAGGGCTGAGCCTGGCTCTCCATCATGGGGATGATAGAGGCATCTCCACCTTACAGTGGTGTGGAAAAAAAATAAAAAAAATAATGTCCCAAAATGTATGTGTCTGATGTGTGTATGTGAATTTTGTGTGTGTGAGACATGGTTGTGTGTGTGAGACATGGTTGTGTGTGTGAGACATGGTTGTGTGTGTGAGACATGGTTGTGTGTGTGAGACATGGTTGTGTGTGTGAGACATGGTTGTGTGTTAGTCTGAGTGTGTGATTTAAGGGATGTGTGTGTGTGTGAGTTTACATGGTGTGTGTGTGTGTTTACATGTCGTGTGTGTGTGTTTACATGGTGTGTGTGTGTGTGTGTGTGTTTACATGGGGTGTGTGTGTGTGTTTACATGGGGTGTGTGTGTGTGTGTTTACATGGGGTGTGACTGCAGAAAAACAGGAAGGAGACTTCAGGACGAATTCTCCACTTCCCTGTTTGATCAGCGCGACAGAACACAGAGCTGTGACCACCTCTCATCCCCACACACAGCTGCTCCATCATGTACCTACACACACACACACACACACACACACACAGTAAACATCATGACCCTCATATTGAATGCTTTAACCGACTCACTTCACACACACAAACACTTTTATTAGTATTATTTCTAAATGTTACAGCCAGCTCTTGGTTTAAGGTTCACACCTTATGCAGCTCCTCCTGACGATCACCTCGGCGTGGCTGTCATTCAGGACGTCACCTACATCAGAGAGGACACACAATGCTTACAGCTAACAGATGAACATAAACACATCAGAAGTCTGACTTGACCGAGAATATCTGTCTCTCTCTCTCTCTCTCTCACACACACACACTCTCTCACACACACACACTCTCTCACACACACACACACTTTCTCACACACACACTCACATGCACGCACACACACTCTCACACACATACAGAACAGTCTTTAGGGTGTACATGTGTTCACCTTTAGGGCTCATAGCACTGCGCCCGATGCACTTGGTTCCCGTTCCCAAAGCCACCACCTCCTTCAGCACTGATAAACAAAAATGTGATGGTGTCATTACACTGTGTGTGTGTGTGTGTGTGTGTGTGTGTGTGTGTGTGTGTGTGTGTGTGTGTGTGTGTGTGTGTGTGTGAGTGTGTGTGTGTGTGTGTGTGTATAAATAGCCCTCAACCTCTGTGTGTGTCCGAAAGCAAGTGTTAAACAAACTACACTTATTTCTCAAAGTACTTATTCTTCTAAATGGGACATTTGTAATTTTTAAAAATAATAAATAATATTATCATATATAATATGTAATAATATATAATAATATATAATAAAAATAATATTTTTATCAGAAACATGCTCCCAATATATTGAACAGAATCTAAAACATATCCCAGGAGCAGATACAATATAAATATTAATACACAACCTGAGAAAGATCACAATATTGTGATCAAAAGTGTGTGTGTGATTCCTCACTGCCGATGTGTGTGTCTATGATATATTGAAGGAGTCTCCAGTGTGTGTGTGTGTGTGTGTGTGTATATACGCTTTAGCTTTGTACTGATATGTTTATATTAACTCTACACATCAGTACATGTGGTGTTTCTCACTGCTTAATGTGTAGTTGTGATTAATGTCAGGCTGTATACACATGTTTATACAGTAATGTGTGATGAATGTCAGGCTGTATACACATGTTTATACAGTAATGTGTAGTTGTGATGAATGTCAGGCTGTATACACATGTTTATACAGTAATGTGTAGTTGTGATGAATGTCAGGCTGTATACACATGTTTATACAGTAATATGTGATGAATGTCAGGCTGTATACACATGTTTATACAGTAATGTGTAGTTGTGATGAATGTCAGGCTGTATACACATGTTTATACAGTAATGTGTGATGAATGTCAGGCTGTATACACATGTTTATACAGTAATGTGTGATGAATGTCAGGCTGTATACACATGTTTATACAGTAATGTGTATTTGTGATGAATGTCAGGCTGTATACACATGTTTATACAGTAATGTGTGATGAATGTCAGGCTGTATACACATGTTTATACAGTAATGTGTATTTGTGATGAATGTCAGGCTGTATACACGTTTATACAGAAACTGCGCGCGCACCCACCGGTGTTTGTTTCCGGACAGCACGTGACCTGAACCACCGCCGCGAGCTGAGTCCACTGACGACCTGCTTCCGGTTTCCCTTTTGGAGGCAGCGTCATGTAGCGTTCATAACACATCCGGGCCACTTCATCAGGGTCCCACATGTCAGTCTGTACTGTAGCTGTAAGTGTCTGTAGCTGTAAGTGTCTGTAGCTGTAACACTGTTATTGGGTTAATTAACTAACGGCACTAACAGAACATTACAGCGCTTACTCCACACACCGGATGAAGAAACCCAGAACTTCCGGTCTCACTTCTATATCGGACTCATACAGAACATAGAGGGCGCTGTCGAGCCGTTTGTTTTATACTTACTACTTTATATTTTAGTCCTTTTGTTTCTCTTTCTCTCTCACTCTTTTAGTCTCTCACTCTTTCTTTTAGCCTCTCTCTATCTATTTCTTTTAGTATCTCTCTCTCTCTCTCTCTCTCTCTCTCTCTCTCTCTCTCTCTCTCTCTGTCTATAATGTTGACATTTTACTGCCTTTTACTCAGGTGTTTGTTGAAGAAAATGAACGGTGTGAATCTTAGTACACATGTTTAACCAGTGATCTCTCCGGAACATTGAGTGTGTGACGGGACACGTCCTCATTGTGTGAAGGGACGGACACGTCCTCAGTGTGTGACAGGACACGTCCTCGGTGTGTGACGGGACACGTCCTCAGTGTGTGACAGGACACGTCCTCGGTGTGTGACGGGACACGTCCTCAGTGTGTGAAGGGACACGTCCTCAGTGTGTGAAGGGACACGTCCTCAGTGTGTGAAGGGACACGTCCTCAGTGTGTGAAGGGACACGTCCTCAGTGTGTGAAGGGACACGTCCTCAGTGTGTGACGGGACACGTCCTCAGTGTGTGACGGGACACGTCCTCAGACAACAACAAACGTGTTTTAAATCGTCTTCAGCTTGTTCAGAATTCAGCAGCGAGGCTTTTAACTGGAACCAGCAGAAGATCTCACATCACACCAGTTTTTTACTCTCTTCACTGGTTACCAATCAAATATAGAATTGATTTTAAAATGTTGGTCCTCACTTATAGAGCCCTCCATGGGAATGCTCCTGGGTACATCACTGACGAGAGCATTGAGGTCATCAGGTCAAAATCTGCTTGTGGTCCCTAAAACCCATTTTAAAACTCGGGGGGTTCTTTCTTTTCAGTCTGTGGAACGTGTTGTTGCCCCCTGTCTCTGCGTGTGGCTGATTCTGCTGATTCCTTTAAAAAGCAACTGAAGACACATTATTTAGACAAGCTTTTAGCTGATTGGGCTTTTATGGTTTCATCCCTGTTGTAGTGTTTTTATTGTAGTTTTATCATCTCTATAAATTTCTCTTTTTACTGTAAGATTGTTTTATTGTACTTTTAAGTTTTATTGTTATATCTTGTAAAGCACTTTGTGATTTTACTGTATCTGTGAAAGGTGCTATACAAATAAACTTTACTCACTTACTTACAGTGTGTGACGGGACACGAACTGAGTGTGTGACGGGACACGTCCTGAGTGTGTGACGGGACACGTCCTGAGTGTGTGACGGGATATGTCCTGAGTGTGTGACGGGACACGTCCTCAGTGTGTGACGGGACACGTCCTGAGTGTGTGACGGGACACGTCCTCAGTGTGTGACAGGACACGTCCTCAGTGTGTGACGGGACACGTCCTCAGCACACCACCACATCACAAGTGAACTGAATCATTTTGTACATTTTCTGAAGTGAATTATTAACTCACCATTTCAGCATCACATCTAGTCTGCATTCAGGTTACTTTACATCTCGAATATTAATTCATTTGTTTTTCTTCCTCTTTTCCAGCTCCTGTAACAATCTTTCTGCCCCATCTTCATCTTTAGCCCCATCTTCATCTTTAGCCCCATCTTCATCTTTATGTAAAACACTACTTTTATATATCATGTATATCATCTAATTAAATGTAAGATGTAGGTTCACATGACACGCTACAACAAAAAACTACAGTCATGTTTCCATGTGCAGCAGATGTGCTGCGGTCAGATCACACGGTGTGTGTGTGTGTGTGTGTGTGTGTGTGTGTGTTCACTGCTGTGTGTTTAGTGAAGTTGAGTGAAGCCGTCTTGCTGTCAGCATCCAGCCGGAGGTAGATCACAGAGCATCACAAAGCTTTGCGTCTCAACAAATACATACACTTCTGACCGCATGACACACAAGTGTGCAAACACACTGAGCTCTAGTGTTTACTGAACACACACACACACGTTTGTCCTTGAGGCCTCTAGTGTGTATGCAGACATGCACAAACACACACTCGCACACAAGTATGAGTTCTGTAGATGATTAGGGAGAGTGTGTGTGTGCGTGTGTGTGATTATACATCTTATCTCCAGCTTTAATTAATTCAACAAACAGATGTTCTGTACACACTGTGTTTAATTATGGACGTTTGTACACCAGTTGCTTTCGCTCACACACTCTCCTCCCCTCATGCTCACACACACACACACACACACTGTACAGGAACACATTGTCTCACAATTAACACAAATCAAATACAAAACTTAGGAATAAAATTATTTTTGAGCCATTTCCTTTTTACAGCGTGCACACACGCACACATGCGTACACATGCGTACACACACACACACACACACACACACACACACACACACGCTCTCTCTCAGTCACTCATGTAAATTTAACCCGGTTCACCTGCATGCACACCCCTTAACTTGAGTTCACTGCTGGTTGCTAGGGCACCACACACTCCTGATCTATCTGTGTGTACGAGTGTGTGTGTGTGTGTGTGTGTGTGAGAGAATTATGTACACTAGTTTTTCCCCTCTCTGTCAGTGGGACTGAGGCTCGCTGTCTCTCCCGTGTTCATTGTGACTTTATCTCTATAATGGTTTTATTTAATCGGTTGTGATGCTGATTCCATGGCAACGGGATTCTGTGGCTGTGGCACCACCTACAGGAGACTCAAAGGGACAAAGCCTAAGATTTTCTTTTGCGTTTGGTCCAGGAAGTGTTGCCATGGTGATGGTTTTAAAGGCTTTTTTTTTCAGGCTTTACTGTTTTCTATGTGATTTAAACATTTCATTCTGTAAAGTTTGGTCTTTTGCTACATAAATAGAATTGTATTATTATTATGATGTAAATTAGCGTAAATGCATGTCAGAGTGCTAAGAGCCTGTGTTCATGGTGCAAAGCGGTATATTGGTCTGTGGTCTTGTCCCCATCTTCAGGACCTCGGTGTCGAGTCCTCAGTTCATGCGCTCACTCCTGACCGAAGCCCTCGGTCTCCTCGATGGCGAACAGAAGTTTCTCGCGCAGCTGTTCCAGGTTCCTGTACGGTGGCAGGTCCAGACGATTAAAACTGCAGGAGAAAGAACACAGACTTTATTCAGACACGCCCACAGTTTTTACTTCGTTCTTTATAGAAACTTCTACACGATGACTTTGAGCCTTGGGAATGCATCTCGAGGAAAACCATTATTACTTATGCGTGATGTTGGTCACGTCACCTCTTCTTCTCAGGGGGTTTTTCAGAACTGATATTCTGTCACTAAAGTACCACATCTCGTCGTTACTACATCATCTATCCTACTGCTGTAAATGTAACTCCATGTAAAGGTTTGGTATAAAAATTATATAAATAAAATCAGACATTCTCGAAGTTAACACGAAAGCGTAGAGTATTTAATGTTATTAGTAAGTCGTTACTAACCCTGTATCTACAGCCACTCATGTTCCTTACAAGTCAAAATCAAAACGGTGTCCAGTGTGTGGTGTGAGATGTGCGGTGTGTGGTGTGGTGTGCGGGGTGTGGTGTCTGGTGAGCGGTGTCCGGTGTGTGGTGTGCGGAGTGAGATGTGTGGTGTCCGGTGTGTGGTGTGCGGAGTGAGATGTGTGGTGTGTGGTGTGTGGTGTGCGGAGTGAGATGTGTGGTGTGTGGTGTGCGGAGTGAGATGTGTGGTGTGTGGAGTGAGATGTGTGGTGTGCGGTGTGTGGTGTGCGGTGTGCGGAGTGAGATGTGTGGTGTGCGGTGTGCGGAGTGAGATGTGTGGTGTGCGGTGTGCGGAGTGAGATGTGTGGTGTGCGGTGTGCGGAGTGAGATGTGTGGTGTGCGGTGTGCGGAGTGAGATGTGCGGTGTGCGGAGTGAGATGTGTGGTGTGCGGAGTGAGATGTGTGGTGTGCGGTGTGCGGAGTGAGATGTGTGGTGTGCGGTGTGCGGAGTGAGATGTGTGGTGTGCGGAGTGAGATGTGTGGTGTGCGGTGTGCGGAGTGAGATGTGTGGTGTGCGGTGTGCGGAGTGAGATGTGTGGTGTGCGGTGTGCGGAGTGAGATGTGTGGTGTGCGGTGTGCGGAGTGAGATGTGTGGTGTGCGGTGTGCGGAGTGAGATGTGTGGTGTGCGGTGTGCGGAGTGAGATGTGTGGTGTGCGGTGTGCGGAGTGAGATGTGTGGTGTGCGGTGTGCGGAGTGAGATGTGTGGTGTGCGGAGTGAGATGTGCGGTGTGCGGTGTGCGGAGTGAGATGTGTGGTGTGCGGAGTGAGATGTGTGGTGTGCGGTGTGCGGAGTGAGATGTGTGGTGTGCGGAGTGAGATGTGTGGTGTGTGGTGTGCGGAGTGAGATGTGCGGTGTGCGGAGTGAGATGTGTGGTGTGCGGTGTGTGGGGTGCGGGCTGCAATGTGCGGGGTGCAATGTGCAGGGTGCGATGTATGGTGTGCGGTGTCCGGTGTGTGCAGTGTGTGATGTAGCAGGTCAGAGGTCTCTCACCAGGTGTGGCTCCTCGGCAGCCATGTTTCCTTGCCCACTTTGTCGATGCAGAACTTCTGTGGTCCGTTACTCCCTGAGGAACATCAGACAGGAGAACGTGTGGGTTACAGTGAGACGCTACAGATTTACTTTATCTCCTCATCATCACTAACGACTCACACACTGAGGAACATCAGACAGGAGAGTGTGTGGAGTGTGGAGCATCTGCAGTGAGACGCTACAGATTTACTTTATCTCCTCATCACTAACGACTCACACACTGAGGAACATCAGACAGGAGAGTGTGTGGGTTACAGTGAGACGCTACAGATTTACTTTATCTCCTCATCACTAACGACTCACACACTGAGGAACATCAGACAGGAGAACGTGTGGGTTACAGTGAGACGCTACAGATTTACTTTATCTCCTCATCACTAACGACTCACACACTGAGGAACATCAGACAGGAGAGTGTGTGGAGTGTGGAGCATCTGCAGTGAGACGCTACAGATTTACTTTATCTCCTCATCACTAACGACTCACACACTGAGGACAAAGCAGCATCACATTCATTAGATAAAGTGCAGTTTGTAATGGAATTAATTGCGGAGACTAATGAGATGGACGGACATTAGGTCAGTTTGGGGATTTATGGGGGGGGGGGGGTCTTTATCAAATCTACCTGGTGAGTGAACACACCATCATCATCATCATCATCATCAGTTTTATTATCATATAAACTTTACCGATCAGCTCAGCGAATCCTCCCACAGGGAGCCGACATGTTCCTGTGACAAACTGCAGCAGTCGAATCCTTTTCTCATTGTCCATCTCCTTCACAACCTACAGAACACACAACTCATGAGTCCGAGTACATGGCTGCGTTGTCATGGTTACAGCCCCAACAGCCTCAACCCCATCTGGCATGAGATCTAACAGCATTGTGTCTGTAAACCTCAATCATGCTGACTGATTAGATCTAATGTAATCACACAAACACACACACATGGACACACAAACACACAAGCACACACACACAGACACACAAACACACACACATGGACACACAAACACACACACATGGACACACAAACACACACACATGGACACACAAGCACACACACATGCTTAGCTCCACACACGGACACACACGCATACACACACGCATACGGACACACACGCATACACACACGCATACGGACACACACGCATACACACACGCATACGAACACACACGCGGACACACACGCATACGGACACACACGCATACGGACACACACGCATACGGACACACACGCATACGGACACACACGCATACGGACACGCATACGGACACACACGCATACGGACACACACGCATACGGACACACACGCATACGGACACACACGCATACGGACACACACGCATACGGACACACACACGCAAACGGACACACACACGCATACGGACACACACACGCATACGGACACACACACGCATACGGACACACACACGCATACGGACACACACGCATACGGACACACACGCATACGGACACACACGCATACGGACACACACGCATACGGACACACACGCATACGGACACACACGCATACGGACACACACGCATACGGACACACACGCATACGGACACACACGCATACGGACACACACGCATACGGACACACACGCATACGGACACACACGCATACGGACACACACGCATACGGACACACACGCATACGGACACACACGCATACGGACACACACGCATACGGACACACACGCATACGGACACACACGCATACGGACACACACGCATACGGACACACACGCATACGGACACACACGCACACGGACACACACGCACACGGACACACACGCACACGGACACACACGCACACGGACACACACGCACACGGACACACACGCACACGGACACACACGCAGACGGACACACACGCACACGGACACACACGCACACGGACACACACGCACACGGACACACACGCACACGGACACACACGCACACGGACACACACGCATACGGACACACACGCATACGGACACACACGCATACGGACACACACGCATACGGACACACACGCATACGGACACACACGCATACGGACACACACGCATACGGACACGCATACGGACACACACGCATACACACACACGGACACACACGCATACACACACACGGACACACACGCATACACACACACGGACACACACGCATACACACACACGGACACACACGCATACACACACACGGACACACACGCATACACACACACGGACACACACGCATACACACACACGGACACACACGCATACACACACACGGACACACACGCATACACACACACGGACACACACGCATACACACACACGGACACACACGCATACACACACACGGACACACACGCATACACACACACGGACACACACGCATACACACACGGACACACACGCATACACACACGGACACACACACAAAAAAACACACACACACGCATACACACACGGACACACACGCATACACACACGGACACACACGCATACACACACACGCATACACACACGGACACACACGCATACACACACACGGACACACACGCATACACACACGGACACACACGCATACACACACGGACACACACGCATACACACACGGACACACACGCATACACACACGGACACACACGCATACACACACGGACACACACGCATACACACACACGGACACACACGCATACACACACACGGACACACACGCATACACACACGGACACACACGCATACACACACACGGACACACACGCATACACACACACGGACACACACGCATACACACACACGGACACACACGCATACACACACACGGACACACACGCATACACACACACGGACACACACGCATACACACCTGCCAGAACCAGTGGATCTGTTTGCTGTTCTTAGTGTAATGCCGATAGATGGTGTTTTTCTGCCAGTCACTCAGATCAATCTCCTGCATCCCACACAGCATCAGCTACACACACACACACACACACACACACACACACACATTACTGTGGGCTCACACAGGTATGTAAAGCTCATATTAATGTCAATTTGTGAAATTTTGCTTAGTGGCAAAATGGGCGTGGTTTGTGTTAGCTCCTCCCACCTCCAGCTCCTTCTCATCAAAGTAACGAAGCCATTCAAGTGGAACAACTTCATTAAAGCCATCTAGAAATGCTTTGGTCTGTTCCTCCACTCCCCGTGAGAACCGCCAGTCTGTCAGCAAACTTAACACACACACACACACACACACACGCACGCAATTCAACATTACTGCAAATCTCAGTATAACAGTATACACTATAATGAGTGTAGTGAGTGCAGTTTGGCTGTACAGCAGGACCACTAGTGTGGAAGAGCGGTGGCGTTAGTGAGAGTGGAGGCGGAGTCAGTACCTGATATACTCCTCCTTGTTCTCCTGAGTGACGAGCAGGTTCTCACCATCATCCTTCAGCGAGTGCGTGGACACCTTCCCCAAAATCTCCATGTCCTGTGCAAAATACAGCTCAACTCCACACTCCTCCACATCGTTTTCCCTGTGATGCACGCACACACACACACACACACACACACACACACACACACACACACACACACACACACACACACACACACACACACACACACACACACACACACACACACACACACACACACACACACACACACACACACACACAGAGCTTTCAATGCGACATTTTAACCACTGTGTGCATTATCAATGACACTGAAACTAGTTAAAAGGTCACATGACTAGCATCAGCATAATGTGAGTTGGTGTGTAATTATGTGAGTTGGTGCAAGGGTGGAGCCAAGGATGGATTTGTATAAGTGAGGATGTGTAAAAGGAGAGGAACATGGGGTGGTGTAGTAAAGGAGGAAGAGAAGATAAAGTTTAGGATTGAGGGGATGTGGGTTGATAAGGGTGTGGGTC
>NC_062534.1:25488512-25491012 GCF_022655615.1 Tachysurus fulvidraco
ATCATGGCTGATCCCCCATAACACTCACCATCAATAAATATACAACATGATGTCGAGTCTCTAACATCTTGGACATGATGTCCTCTAACACAATGTCCCCAAGCCGTAGACCAAATGGTACCGGGCCGCCCAAGGAACATTAAATTATTTCCATGTTATTTACTGTGGTGTATTTCTCTCGGGTTTGTGCGACTTTCCATGGACGAGAGGTTAACCGGGAGCTGAGAGACGTCACCTAAAGCCGCACCGATACCGCGCATGCGCAAAATATCGTGATATGGGGCCGGGTTTAGGTGACGTCTGGAGCCGAGCGGCTGCGAGCGGCAGTGGTGTTGTAGCTTTGGTGGAGAGAGAAGGTGTGTATCGCTCTTCTCTCTGTTCACCGGTACTTTGTCATGTTTAACAGTGCTTGGTGTACGTGTATATTGTGTTTGCTCAAATTTAACCCACAAATTAGCAAAAATGAGCACGAAACAGACGTCGTTAGAAAGTTAGAAACTCTGCCGGTGTTCTGGATTAAAGTCATGGCGGAATACCCTGAGATTGTCACCACAGCACTTACATCCCTATCGTCATGTCAGACATGCTATCTGTGTGAAGCGGGGATTTCTGCAGTGACGGCAACCGAAACAAAACGACGGAATAAACTGGACATAAGCGACACACTTCGGGTGTCATTGTCTCCTATTACCCCAGATGGAACCGTCTCGTTGTAAAGAAACAAGCTCAGGGTTCTCATTGTAGTGTTGTAGTGAGTTAAAAAGCCATGTTTAAATACAATTACATTAAAATTATTCATTTTTGTTCAATTGTATAGCCACCACCAACCCAGCCCCCACCCCCAGCGGGCCAATAAAAAGGTTGGGGACCACTGTACTAACACACAACTGTATACTTCAGTAAAGAACACTCAGTAAAACTCTGTACAAAACTCATATTTGTTATAAACTATAATAACGCCTCAGAAATCTCTAATAACCATCTGCATGTAATTCTTTGTTACCACACAATAACCCAAGTACGCAAACTTTATATTATTCTATATAATAACCGGTGAGATATAATAAAATTACTTTTATATTTATTATAACAATTCTACATTGTAAAAGAACAAGCGGACCCTTAATCGTCCAGTTCAATTGTGGTACAAAATACAGATAAATTGTTGTTTTGTTTTTTTGTGGGAAAGGAGGCGGCGTAATGGTTAGAGAGTCTGACTGGGTTCGAGTCTCGGGCCGGCCACGACTGAGGTGCCCTTGAGCAAGGCACCGAACCCCCCGACTGCTCCCCGGGTGCCGCAGCATAAATGGCTGCCCACTGCTCCGGGTGTGTGTTCACTGTGTGTGTGTTCACTGCTGTGTGTGTGTTCACGGTGTGTGTGTGTTCACTGCTGTGTGTGTGTGTGTGTGTGCACTTTGGATGGGTTAAATGAAGAGAACAAATTCGGAGTACGGGTCGCCTTACTTAGCCGTAGGTCACGTCACTACTACTACTGTCTGGGTTACACACTTAAGATACCATGAGTCTAAAACTCTGTTCAAAGTTTTTTTGTTTTCTTGAATACACACACACACACACACACACACACACACACACACACACACACACACACACACACACACACACACAACAAACATTTCTGTATTTCTATACAATATTCATTCATTCATTCTCTACCGCTTTATCCGAACTTCTCGGGTCACGGGGAGCCTGTGCCTATCTCAGGCGTCATCGGGCATCAAGGCAGGATACACCCTGGACGGAGTGCCAACCCATCGCAGGGCACACACACACTCTCATTCACTCACACACACACACACACACACACACTCTCATTCACTCACGCATTCACACACTACGGACAATTTTCCAGAGATGCCAATTAACCTACCATGCATGTCTTTGGACTGGGGGAGGAAACCGGAGTACCTGGAGGAAACCCCCGATGCACTGGGAGAACATGCAAACTCCACACACACAAGGCGGAGGCGGGAATCGAACCCCGACCCTGGAGGTGTGAGGCGAACGTGCTAACCACTAAGCCACCGTGCCCCCCCACTTCTATACAATATATTCTATATAAAATAATTCTATATAGATGTTGTTTTTTTAATATAACGTGTGATATGGTTAAATTCTCATACACTGTTCTCTCTTTTTCTCACTGATACCCACACTTAAGGCACCCGCAATCACACACACACACACACACACACACACACACACACACACACACACACACACACACACACACACACACACACACACACACACACACACTCCTGCCATGTGTGGACTTCATATCTAAACATGTGCAGTTTGGACGCCAAGCCTATTCTCATACCATTGACCTCAGCACAGCAGAATTTGCAAGAGAAAAACACACACACACACACACACACATACACACATACACACATACACACATACACACACACACACACACACACACATACACACACACATACACACACACACATACACACACACACATACACAC
>NC_062534.1:25496012-25498512 GCF_022655615.1 Tachysurus fulvidraco
ATGTGTATGTGTGTGTGTGTGTGTGTGTGTGTGTGTATACCTGTGTCATAGTGTGTTGAGTCTGTGTTTGTGTCTCCATTAGTCAGCACCGTTCCTCTTGAAGCTCCAGGAGAATCTACACTTGCTGCTCTCAGATTTCTGCACACACACACACACACACACACACACACACACACACACACACACACACACACACTTTCTTAGTACATCTGAATCATCAACTTCCTGTACTTTACATCAGGTACTGATATACAGTAAAAACATAAATTAAAGCTTTATTTTAGCTTAATTATACTGTACACAGTTAAAGTCATGTGAATGCAAATTCTCTGTGAATAATCATGAGCTCATTTGCATAGAATGTGTTTACATATTAAATAGAGCAACACTTAAATCAATCCGAATGATTTATTGTGTGGTCCAGACGTTTCTCACCGACATGGACGACTAGTCTCTCTCTCTCTCTCTCTCTCTCTCTCTCTCTCTCTCTCTCTCTCTCTCTCTCTCTCACACACACACACACGCTTTGTGATGTCATAAAAGCCTGGAGACATGATGTAATGTGAAAACATTGAACACACACACACACACAACATGTCTGAGCTGATCTGTGTGGATAAAAGCGGTGAGCTGATTTTCACACCATTGCTGTGTTCCAATCCCAGACGTTCCCCAGAGTGTGTAGGGCTGTTTAACACACTCACTGGTGGATGTCGGCTTCTACACAGACGACTCGGTCCACATACCGTAGATTATTGCTCTTTTTGTAGATCACTTTTTCTACACATGACACTCAGCCCAGTTTCCCGTACGTAGTGTCACTATGTAGGCACATAAACACAGCTGACTTCTAGGATTCTTATTTTGCAAATATAGAAATACAATGTGAGATTCCACAGCGCTCTATAACTCTCAGCAGCACTGCATTCTGGGTAAACCGTGCATGTGCTCCTGATGTCTGCTGTGAAACCCAAATGGATTTAAGGACTTAATCATGGAGAGACAGATAAAGGGAAAGTGATCTGGGACACAAGACTGGTTTAATCAAGCTATGAGCTTTAAACCATACACACACACACACACACACACACAGCCTGAAAGCCTCTTATCTCAGAACACTAGGAGTCGTGTGTGTGTGAGAGAGAGAGAGAGAGAGAGAGAGAGAGAGAGAGAGAGACAGACATGGGGGAGGCAGACAGAGACAGAGAGAGTAAATATACACGAGTTGGAGCCATTCACACCCCACAGTCTGATTATTTTTGTTCGTCTGCGTGTGAAAGTTTGTGTGTGAGTGTGTTTTCTCACCTGCGGGGGCTACTGATCGAGCCAGTCATCTCTGAGCCCTGAGTACTGAAAAGGTGGGTACGATCCGTCGGCAGCATCTCTACACACACACACACACACACACACACACACACAGGACAAAAACAATGAGTGTGATCCATTTGAGAGATCCAAGGAAATTAAACACACACAAACACTCCTCTGCATGTAAAACGTCCCTCAGCCACCAGGGGGCCGTGTGTAACGAACACTATCCTGTGCTTACACTCCTAATAAAGTGTGAAACAGTTCTATTGAGGAACGAGGTGTGTGTGTGTGTGTGTGTCCCCTGTAAAGGTCCAGCTACTACACCACACTGCCAACACTGCACTACTCTCTGTACTCAGAGGGGAGTCTTTTGGTTTGAAGCCCAGCTGTTGAAAAACAACCACCGGAGGAGAAACAGGAAAAGAGATGAGACGTCAGTGACGGTGTGATGAACTCGTCACCATGTTGCTCAGGAGATTAAAACACTGCAAAACTAAACTCATCTGAGGAGCTGCTGAGGTCAACTGGGTCGTTATGGAGGAGAGAGAACCCAATTTAGGTTTTGGTCATACACTCATACACACACACACACACACACACACACACACACACACACACACACATACACACACACATACACACATACACACACTCATACACATACACACACTCTCTCTCACACACTCTCTCTCACACACTCTCTCTCACACACTCTCTCTCACACACTCTCTCTCACACACTCTCTCTCACACACTCTCTCTCACACACTCTCTCTCACACACTCTCTCTCACACACACTCTCTCACACACTCTCTCTCACACACACTCTCTCTCACACACACTCTCTCTCACACACACTCTCTCTCACACACACTCTCTCTCACACACACTCTCTCTCACACACACTCTCTCTCACACACACTCTCTCTCACACACACTCTCTCTCACACACACTCACTCTCACACACACACTCTCACACACACACTCTCACACACACACTCTCACACACACACTCTCACACACACACTCTCACACACACACTCTCACACACACACTCTCACACACACACACACTCTCACACACTCACACACACACTCACTTATACACACGCACGCACATGCGCACACTCACACACATGCGCACACACATGCACGCACATGCGCGCACGCACGCACACGCACACACTCA
>NC_062534.1:25506012-25533512 GCF_022655615.1 Tachysurus fulvidraco
GTGTTTAGATTTAGTGTGTATGAGAGAAACCACCACAATAAATTAAGATAATAATAATAATAATAATAATAATAATAATAATAATAGCTTTGGACGTGTTTGTATGACGTGTTTTACATTCCTACGGTTCGACTCAGTATAAACCATTTAACAGCTTTAACACTTTAAACTTAATGCCATTAGAATTAAACTGCTCTTAACGTCATCAGGCTCAAAACAGTACAAACCTTATTCTCCGAACACAAAAACACAACTTATTTATTCCCCAATCTCTCTCTCTCTCTCTCTCTCTCTCTCTCTATCTCTCTCTCTCTCTTTACCATCTCACATCATCTGCGTTGTCTTTATGACACATAAACACGGAAGTAGCATTAGCATTAGCATTAGCATCTTGGATAAAATGTCTAATTTCTAATACACAAACCGCCTATGTCACTTTAAATCAGACACAATAAATTCATCACACGCACCTGATTTAAATGATAAGAAGGAAAATAATGTAATAAATCTGTTTTCTGTTCTCATACCGTTATATTTTCTGCTCTGATCTGATGTTTAGCTTTTTACTTCCGCCTTTGTTTGTAGTCATGTGACAAGACAGAAAATGGCGCAATGCATTGTGGGTGATTTCACACTGATCTCGCAGATAAACAAGACGCTGTTTAATAAAACACACTTTGTTCTTTCTTTTTATTTCATTATATCCACATCAAAAGAGTTGCTACTTTATTGTGCGTTTTATGTACAAATTATGTATAAATAAGAATTGAAAAACAAAGTTTGTAAACTGTTTCTTAAAAGTGTGTTTGATTTGTGTGAGAGGGGTCACGGTGGTTTAGTGGTTAGCACGTTCACCTCACACCTCCAGGGTCGGGGTTCGATTCCCACCTCCACCTTGTGTGTGTGGAGTTTGCATGTTCTCCCCGTGCCTCGGGGGTTTCCTCCGGGTACTCCGGTTTCCTCCCCCGGTCCAAAGACATGCATGGTAGGTTGATTGGCATCTCTGGAAAATTGTCCATAGTGTGTGAATGTGTGAGTGAATGAGAGTGTGTGAGTGAATGAGAGTGTGTGTGTGCCCTGTGATGGGTTGGCACTCCGTCCAGGGTGTATCCTGCCTTGATGCCCGATGACGCCTGGGATAGGCACAGGATCCCCGTGACCCGAGAAGTTCGGATAAAGCGGTAGAAAATGAGAGAGAGAGATGAGAGATTTGTGTGAGTTTACACACTGCAGTTGTCCCTCTGTAATGATCTTATGTACAGCACAACACACACACACTTACACACCTCTGTAATGCTCTTATGTACAGCACAACACACACACACACTTACACACCTCTGTAATGCTCTTATGTACAGCACAACACACACACACACACTTACACACCTCTGTAATGCTCTTATGTACAGCACAACACACACACACTTACACACCTCTGTAATGCTCTTATGTACAGCACAACACACACACACTTACACACCTCTGTAATGCTCTTAAGTACAGCACAACACACACACTTACACACCTCTGTAATGATCTTATGTACAGCACAACACACACACACACACACACCTTTGTAATGCTCTTATGTTCAGCACAACATACACACACACTTACACACCTCTGTAATGCTCTTATGTTCAGCACAACACACACTTACACACCTCTGTAATGATCTGTTCAGCACAACACACACACACACACACACACACTTACACCTCTGTAATGATCTGTTCAGCACAACACACACATACATACACACACCTCTGTAATGCTCTTATGTTCAGCACAACATACATACATACATACATACATACATACATACATACATACATACACACACACACCTCTGTAATGCTCTTATGTTCAGAACAACACACACCTCTGTAATGATCTGTTCACCACAACACACACACATACATACATACATACATACATACATACATACATACACACACACACACACACACACCTCTGTAATGCTCTTATGTTCAGCACAACACACACACATACACACCTCTGTAATGATCTGTTCAGCACAGCACACACACATACACACCTCTGTAATGATCTGTTCAGCACAACATACATACATACATACATACACACACACACCTCTGTAATGCTCTTATGTTCAGCACAACACACACCTCTGTAATGATCTGTTCGCCACAACACACACACATACATACACACATACATACATACATACATACATACATACATACATACATACATACATACATATACATATACACACACACCTCTGTAATGCTCTTATGTTCAGCACAACACACACACATACATATACAGACACATATACAGTATACACACACACACACACACACACACACACACACACACACACACACACACACACACACACACACACACACACACACATATGCCTCTGTAAAGCTCTTCTGTTCAGTACAACACACACATATACACATACATACATATACACACCTGTCAAGCTCTTCTGTTCAGCACAACACACACATATACACACATACATATAGACACACATATACAGTATACACACACACACTTCTGTAATGATCTTCTGTTCAGCACAACACATACACACACATACATATGCCTCTGTAACGATCTTCTGTTCAGCACAACACACACATATACATATACACACATATAAACACACACATACATACATATACACACAGAGACACACACATACACCTCTGTAAAGCTCTTCTGTTCAGCACAAACATTACATCTAAATGTACACAGTTTGTTTTACTGATCATCATGAAAATAAAAGCCTCAGAAAATGACAATCAGGGCATTATAGTCTAATGTAGTAATAATACCCAGTTATGCTGTAATTCTGTGAAGTTATGCCACAGAGAAAGGGAGAGGAAGAGAAAGGGAGGAAGAGAGAGACCAAGAGAGAGATCAAGAGCGAGAGAGAGAGAGACCAAGAGAGAGATGGAGGGAGGGAGGAAGAGAGAGAGAGAGAGAGAGAGAGAGAGAGGAAGAGAGAGATCGCGGGTGAGGTTTCATCTTCTCTCTCTCTCTATCGCCTCTCTCTCTCTCCTCCTTCGCTCTCTTACTATCTCTTCCCTCTTTCTCTCGCTATTCGCTCTCTCTACTTACTTCGTTCTTGCTTTCTTTATGGCCTGTCTGCCCGCCTCCTAGCGCGCTTCTTCCTCTCTTCTCTCCGCTCTCTCGCTCTTCTCTCTCTCTTCCCGCTCTCTCTCTCTCTCTCTCGCTCTCTTCTCTCCTCTCTTATTACTCTCTCTTCTCTCTCTCGATCTCATCTCAGACTGCTCTTCATCTCTACTCTCCTCTATCTCTCTCTATCTTCTCATCGTCAATCTCTCTCGCTCTCTCTCTCTTTTGATCATCATCTCATTCGCACTCTCTCTACTCTCTCATCTCACTTCTTCCTCTCTCTCCTCTCTATCTCTCTCGAAATCTCTCATCAGTCTCTGCTCATCTCTCTCTCTCTCTCATCTCTCTCTCTATCTCTCGGCTACTCGTTGCTTTGAGCTAGCAGAATATTTGGATCTCTTATACTTTTAGCTGAGACACATTTTGAATGTTCCTAGTGAACAGTGAGCAGGTGAATGGTAGAATTTAGCTGTTAGTGATCTTCACATACTGAGATACTTTACTCTCACTTGCCAAGAAAAGAAATCGTTTTACTTTTACTTATAATTAGAATTTAATAATATTAAATGATTAATGAATGACTTTTTTCCTACTTCAGTCATTATTATTGTAAATGAACAGTCCTTAACTTGAAGTAGACGTGGCTTTGTTTGTCTTTCTCTAATTAGGTTTCTAATAATCTGAGGTGAAATTCATACTCTGAAGATTCTGTATGAGCTTTAAGTTTCTCTTCAGAACAATAACTACTGTCGATTTTCTGTGTGTCGATATTTGTCTTATTCTTTTCTAAGTTTGTGACTAATAATACATATTCGACTTTTTACATTTTAGGCATTTTATTGAATTTATTGATCCACTGTTAAGTGTCAGTCAGTCGAATCTTGTCATTACAGGTCAGATCTATACAGAGGAAATGGTCTGTTTTTAAAAATAAAGCTTAGCATTTTTTGATTGTGATGATGTCACAGCGTAATATAATAAGAATGTATATAATAACATTTAAACCCTAAAAAATAATAATAATTGTTTATAAAAGTGTGTGTGTGGGGTGTGTGTGTGTGTGTGTGTGTGTGATTGTTTCCCAATCTGGCTGCTTTAATGACACACACTACACACCCACTGTGTCCTCATGAAGGGTGTGTTGATGAGCTGATGAGTTAAATCAGACATGTTTCAGCAAGAAACACCAAAAAAATGTCAACTGAAAATCTAAAGCAGCAGAACTGAGACACATTTTGTTTTGTGCTAAAACACACACACACACACACACACACACACACACACACACACACACACACACACACACACACACACACACACACACACATGGCACCAGATCACATACATCTATTTACATATACAGATGTTTAGGCTCATATGTGTTTTGTGTGTGCTCTGGTTTGGTCTACACTCTCCTGTATACCTAAACACTAACCTTTCTACATGCTACAAATGTGCCTGTGAGGAAGACATTTGGTATTCATGAGAAACTATATTTAGTGGTATGAATTTAAATAAATTTAAATAAAATTTTAATAAATGTGTTATTGTCAAACTCTCACTCATTATCTACCGCTTATCCGAACTTCTCGGGTCACGGGGAGCCTGTGCCTATCTCAGGTGTCATCGGGCATCGAGGCAGGATACACCATGGACGGAGTGCCAACCCATCACAGGGCACACACACACTCTCATTCACTCACACACTATGGACAATTTTCCAGAGATGCCAATCAACCTACCATGCATGTCTTTTTACCGGGGGAGGAGACCGGAGTACCCAGAGGAAACCCCCGAGGCACGGGGAGAACATGCAAACTCCACACACACAAGGCGGAGGCAGGAATCGAACCCCCGACCCTGGAGGTGTGAGGCGAACGTGCTAACCACTAAACCACCGTGCCCCACTAGTGTCAAACTATTTTGTTTTAACTTATACTGACCTGTTAACACATAATTCACCCCTTTAATTCCACACCATATTTTGCTCTCTTCAGTTGCTGTGACTCCACTGGACATCCAGATAAATAACACACACACACACACACACACACACACACACACACACACACACACACACACACACACACACACACACACACACACACACACACACATATTTATACAAACACACACAAAAAAACACACACAAGCACACACATACACACACATTTACACACATATACTGTACAAACACCCAAACACATGAGGACGTTATGGTCCAGCGGTCCCGGCGCTGGGTTCCTAATCAGACAGTCGGGGTCAAGCCCACAAGCTGCTGAGACATCTACGTTGGGTCCTTGAGCAAGGCCCTTAACCTCACCTGCTCCAGGGGCACTGCACGATGGCTGACCCTGTGCTCTGACCCCAGACT
This sequence comes from Tachysurus fulvidraco, assembly GCF_022655615.1. Lineage (NCBI taxonomy): Eukaryota > Metazoa > Chordata > Actinopteri > Siluriformes > Bagridae > Tachysurus > Tachysurus fulvidraco. The sequence goes on from NC_062534.1 coordinate 25,511,525, forward strand.
CATAATAGCCTGGGATATGCAAAAACTGGGGAAAGTCGTGGCCTAATGGTTAGAGAGTTTGACTCCTAACCCTAAGGTTGTGGGTTTGAGTCTCGGGCCAGCAATACCACGACTGATGTGCCCTTGAGCAAGGCACCGAACCTCCCACAACTGCTCCCCGCCGCAGCATAAATGGCTGCCCACTGCTCCGGGTGTGTGTTCACTGCTGTGTGTGTGTGTGTGTTCACTGCTGTGTGTGTGTGTGCACTTTGGATGAGTTAAATGCAGAGAACAAATTCTGAGTATGGGTCACCGTACTTAGCCGTATGTCACGTCACTCACTTTCACATACACACCTTTACACACACACACACACACACACACACACACACACACACACACACACACACACACACACACACACAAATTTACTGAAAGATTGACGAATGAGGGTCAGTGTGAAGATAATTGAGTCTAACACACTTAATAAACCGGGGACTGATTAACCAGCTGTGGCTCTTTTCTTTCCCAGATCTTTTCACATCTGGACTTCAGTTTCCATTTTATCTCTGAACTCTTCTCAGCAGCCAATCAGCGCCCCAGGTTAGCGCATGCGCAGTATGCGTCTTCACCCCTAAGCTAGCTGGTGGCTAACACAACATCGAGTGGCATCAAACTTCAGTGATTTGGATTAAGGCAAAAATCCGCCGCTCGGCGATGGCGAGTTGTTCGCGTTCCCACAAGCTTCAGTGACCGGACATGGATTCAGGACGCGGGGAGCGGCGCACCATCTTACACGTGAAATAAATACGTGTGAGAAACATTAGTTAGCTTAGCGGCTAGCGCTTTTGGCGCTCGGGCTAATTTTGAGCTTTGCCGAGATTGAGCGCTATCTTAGCTAACAGGCTAACGGCTAACAGGCTAACGGCTAACTGCCCGTGCAGTAGTTTCAGGGTCCGTGCGTTAGCTTAGCCTTCTTACCTCAGCTTAACTTCAGTTATTTACACATTTTACTTTTAATAACCAAAACACATTGGATTAAAACCAACACGTCTGTAAGTATATCATTATTAAAGAATAACTAACTTGTGTTTACTTTTAATTGGTTCTTAATTATTTAGCAGTTAGCATTGATGCACTGTTATTGGGTCAGTAGCACAAATTTATAAACATGTTAAAGTGAGTTTACTGGCTGTTTATAACGCGTTATTATTTATATATGATGGGAATTTTAACTTTGTCGAGTTCATAAAGTAAGTTGTTCAACTAAAGTAAAGTAAAATAAAGTAATCGAGTAAAACACGTAAAAGTGTTTAGGTGTGTGTGTGTGTGTGTGTGTGTGTGTGTGTTTTGTGTTTCAGTGTGTATTTCTCTGTGTGTGTGTTTCAGTGTGTAATTCTCTGTGTGTGTGTGTTTCTGTGTGTGTGTGTTTGTGTATGTTTCTGTGTGTGTGTTTCTGTGTGTGTTTTTGTGAAATAAATATATCTACAATAAGGTTTTTATATAAAACACACTTCGGTTACAGACTTAACAGAAAGATCCGACAACCCAGAGATCAATTAGTCTAATAAACAAAACAAGATTTAATGATTTATTTAATTTGTACACAATATTCATTTTAGTCCTGATTAATTTTGAGTAGTAATGTGTGATGAGTTTAGAGAGAGAGTGTTTAGTGTGTTATAAATCTAGTATGACGTCTCTGTGAAGCCTGAAGCTTTGATTTATTCTGTTTATTCCTGCCGACATTAGAGGTGAGATTTCTGTCTCCAGCTGCAGACTGAGTAAAAGCAGCCTGATGGGAGGGAGGGAGGGAGGGAGGGAGGGGCACTTTATGAAAATATTCCAGGAATTTTTTCATTCTCCGAACCCATCTGAGTGTTTAACATCTCTCTCTCTCACACACACACACACACACACACACACACACACACACACACACACACACACGGAGCACGGCTCAGCTCAGTATGTCTGTGTTTCAGTATTATTTTATGTTTCTCAGTGACTGTTAGATGTCATTTCTGCGTCCCTGAGGGTGCTGTGATTGTTGCGTCACAAATCACCCACCCTTTTGGTTCCCAAGGCAACAATATTTGCCTACATGACTAAACTAATTGGGTTGATTTGTTTTGATCCAGAACACTCCTTGTGATCGGTGTTGAGAATCTGGAGTAGGTGTAGAAGTACATATCAGTTAGATTTACACACCAGTTATTTGTCCTTTTTACATATTACTCTGTTTGGTTGTTGCATGTCTTTAGTATTTATGATCCTGACTCTTGTTTGGTGTTCAGGACAATTACAGTTTGACACGTTATCAGTGCTAAAATGTGGTGTGATGTTAATCCACTGTTTACAAACCATATTTTTGCTCGTGTTCCTTGTGTTGTGGTTATAATCTGAGAGAACGTGAGTGCGGCTGTGAGAGAAAGCCCGTTAGGTCTGTTTGTGGTCGGCGGTGTTGTGGTGTTCTGTGTGTTTGTTCACTGTAATGTAGGTTAAAGTCAGGTTCGTGCACACCGTACGGTGTAGAGCGTGACGCAGCGTACGGGGTTGAGCGTGACGCAGCGTACAGGGTTGAGCGTGACGCAGCGTACGGGGTTGAGCGTGACGCAGCGAACGGTGTAGAGCGTGACGCAGCGAACGGTGTAGAGCGTGACGCAGCGAACGGTGTAGAGCGTGACGCAGCGTACGGTGTAGAGCGTGACGCAGCGAACGGTGTAGAGCGTGACGCAGCGAACGGTGTAGAGCGTGACGCAGCGAACGGTGTAGAGCGTGACGCAGCGAACGGTGTAGAGCGTGACGCAGCGAACGGTGTAGAGCGTGACGCAGCGAACGGTGTAGAGCGTGACGCAGCGTACTTTTGTCTGTATTTTCATATTTTATATAGTTTTTATATAGTTTATTATTTTTATTTATCTACCTCCTTTTGGTTTTATTTTTTTATCCTTAATTCCATTCCTTTTTATGTCTGAATACATACAGACATAAAAAGCATTTCACTGCATGTCGTTTCTCTGTGTGTGTGTGTGTGTGTGTGTGTGTGTGTGTGTGTGTGTGTGTGTTTGAGACAAATAAAATGTGATTTGATTTGAGAATCTTTTAGTCAGGTTTCAGGCTCTTGTTGAGATTTTCTGTACTCGAGCTTGTATATATCACAATGCCACTCCTACAAGGTTCTAATTGCTCTGAATAAAAGCAGAAAAGTGCACGTATGATTATCTCCTTATTCATGAAGTGTTTCAAGACCTGAATTTGTTGAAACTGGTCTCTGCCACACCGTGCGGTTTGGGCTGATTAACATGCTTTCATCACATCTTTTGGATTTTTCCACTTCCTGCTAAAAAGACTAGAAGTAGTTAAGTACTAAATAACGATCAGGATAAAAAATAATAAAGTTTATATATATATAATGTGTGTGATACTCTGTGAGTGTGTGAGTGTGTGTGTGTGAGTGAGTGTTGAAAGGTATTTTGTAAAAGTCCTCAGTTAGGTCAGTGTGTAATGATACATTGAATAATCGTGACTCTGTCCCTGCAGGTTCAATTATCATCATCCTCACTGATGAAGAATGAGTGTGTGTTTGGTGCTGGGGAGTGAATCAGGACCCCTGATGGCTGGATCTGGGTAAGAGATTGTGCTCATTTGAATATTTAAAATACAAGAACAAAACCGTGGTTACTATTTTCTGTTACACAAACTTTCCAAACATGGAAGAATCTATATATCTATATTTCTATTAATATTGTGTTTATATATTTATATATATTAAATATTAAAGCGAGAAAACACACTTTGTAAGGATTTTTTAAAATAAGAACTTCATTGTAGACTCATTAATATTCACACACACTTTTTAGTGCCGTCTGCTAAATATTTACACTGTTACTCGATGTCTACAAAATGTCTGTACATTGCAATTACACACTCTCTCACACATACTCACACACACTCACACACTCACTCACACTCTCACTCACACTCTCACACACTCACTCACACTCTCACACACACTCACACACACACACACACTCCCACTCACACACACACTCCCACTCACACACACACTCCCACTCACACACACACTCCCACTCACACACACACTCACACACACTCCCACTCACACACACACTCCCACTCACACTCAGTCACACACACACACTCACACACACACTCACACACACACTCACACACACACACTCACACACACACTCACACACACACACTCACACACACACACTCACACACACACACTCACACACACACACACACACTCACTCACTCACTCACTCACTCACACACACACCGTGTCAGTGTAGAAAGAGCAGTTCATAAAGTTGTTTTGAGATCTAATTGATGGTGATGATTATATTATCTCATCCTATCGCCCAGTCTAAGAGCTTATTATAAATATAAGATGCCATTAGGGCTTTTAAACAATCTGTAACATGTTTAACGATTTAAATAAACCTGCACGGTTACACATGGAGACGGTTTCACCATAGAGTTCAGGAAAAGAGATGAAGTGTCAAAACCTGTGCAGCACAGTTACAGTTTATTTATAGAGCACAGAAGACCTGTGGTCTGGTAAATATCATCATCATCAAATGAGCAAATAGTTAAAGTATAGATCTGCTCTTTCTGGCAGGACCATCAGTGTCATCATGATGTATTATAGTCTGTCAGCAGACCCCATGAAGTAAGTGTGTGTGTATGTGTGTGTGTGTGTGTGTGTGTGTGTGTGTGTGTGTGTGTGTGTGTGTGTGTGTGTGTGTGTTAGGTATCAAATGGTTGTGTGAAGAACCATGGGAAGCTGCTGGAGCTGTCCAGATAAAGAATCCATACCTGACAATCACCAGAGCAAGTTCAAGGTAAGGGTGTGTGGTGGTGTGTGTGTTGTGGTGAGTGTATGTAGTGTGTTGTATAGATGAGAAATTAATCAGAAATTAATTAGAAAATTAATTGTGTCTGTCTGTGTGTGTGTGTCTGTCTGTCTGTGTGTGTGTGTGTGTCTGTGTGTGTGTCTGTCTGTCTGTGTCTGTGTGTGTGTCTGTGTGTGTGTCTGTCTGTCTGTGTGTGTGTGTGTGTGTGTCTGTGTGTGTGTCTGTCTGTCCGTGTCTGTGTGTGTGTCTGTGTGTGTGTCTGTCTGTCTGTCTGTGTGTGTGTGTGGGTTGCAGGTGGTGAATGTTGACGATGATGGTAACGAGCTTGGGGCTGGGATCATGGAGCTGACCGAGGACGAACTCGTTCTCCGCACACAAAAGTGTGATGCAGTCAGGTGGCCTTACCTGTGCCTTCGTCGCTATGGTTACGACTCTAACCTCTTCTCTTTTGAGAGCGGACGCCGCTGCCAGACTGGGCAAGGTACTGCTGACTCTCACACACACACACGCTCTCAATCCCACACACTCACTCACACAGTCACTCATTCACTCACTCGCTCACACACACACACTCACACAGTCACTCACACTCACACAGTCTCACACACACACACACACACACACACACACACACACACACACACACACCTAGAAATTCTTTAGTTATCAGTTGACCAGGCTAAGCTCCACCCCTTTTCCATACAATTCCCCATGGCATCAGGCAAAACTGATCTGCTGTCCTTGATAATGTCGCCTTCATTTATTAATATACCAACAATAACCGATTGTGGGCGTGGCTTAGAACAGTTAGCAACAGACCGAAATGTTAAGAAGAGGCAATGTTAAGAAATAACAGCTTTCTTAAATAACACACAGGGTGTTTATCTACTGAAGGGTTTCTGACTGAAACACAGGCATGACTGTGTCCTGAATATCAGTGTGTTTAATCCTGAGCCCATTTTTAAATGTCCACTTGCCTCTTTCCCCCTTTACCTCACAAGCTCTTGGTTCAGGACTGCACCAATTTGTACACATTGTTTGCAGCATGGCTATTAATGTCAGAATGTGACCTTTGACCCCAATGCTTTCCAAAGGATGAGTCTGATTGGTGAGTAACGCAGACTCGCTGTGTGATTCGCCACGCTGCACCATCATGCTGACGTTCGTCGTGTGTTTGTGCTTTCATTCTCTCTGTTAGGTTGTGTGTTTATAGTTTGTGTGTGTGTGTGTGTGAGAGCGATGTCAAAGCAGTGGGCCAACACAAACAGCACGTTGTGTGTGTGTGTGTGTGTTCTACAGGAATCTTTGCGTTTAAGTGTGCTCGAGCAGAGGAGATCTTCAACATGCTGCAGGACATCATGCACAACAACAGCATCAGCGTCGTGGAGGAGCCTGTGTTTGAACCTGCGCTCACACACACGCACACGGAGCCGGATGCTCCTCAAACGCCTCGGACTCCCACCGGTAAAACACACACACACATTCAATGACCTCATGTGAGAGTGGGAAAGCGAGAGGGGTAATTGTTGGGGTAATTAGAGGTTATATAAAGAATATAATGGGAATCGTTTGATACACGGAAAGCCCTGATGTTCTTAAAGGGTTAATCACAGCTGATACTGATGTGTGTGTGTGTGATGGTGTTTTTGTCCTGCAGGTGGTGCTCTTCCTGTTTTACCCAACGGTAGTCTGCGGTACCCTTCACTAGGCGACGCCTCCTCCCACCCTTCCAGTAGGCACCCCTCGGTGGGCAGCACTCGTCTGCCGTCTGTGGGAGAAGAGTCCACTCACCCGCTGCTGATGCCTGACGACAGCATACGGGTCAGAACTCACTACGCTTCTGTCATCACTATACCAACATGATGGTGTGGGTGGAGCTATGATTCTTCATTCAGTTTTTAAATGTTGATATTATTGTGTGTGTGTGTGTGTGTGTGTGTGTGTGTAGGGCCACACGTATGTGAACACTACAGGACTCTTGGAGGATCAGCATGCAGGTGCAGGACATGGTGACCCTCCAGCCCCCCATAGCCCTGCCCCAGAGGGGGAGGAGCCTGTGCAGGCCCCAGACCCTGGTCCTCGTGTACAGCTGGAGCGTGAGGGTGTGAGGTTTGTGTTGGGGCCGACGCCTGTGCAGAGGCAGCTCATGGCCAGGGAGAGGCAGCAAGATGGGGGGACATCATCTTGCTCCACTCTAAACTCAGCTAATGGAGGCGTGGCCTCTACAGAGGCAGCTCCAGAGCAATCAAACGGTCCTGTATTTGGCCCATCACGCCGCAGGCCCCGCCCCCCACCTCTCAGCCCCGATGCTAACGTAAACAATTCGGCCCAGCGCAGAACGGCGCTGCTGGACTACGAGAATCTTCCCTCGTTACCGCCACTGAGGGAGGATCCGAAAGCAGGAGACGAGGAGGAGGATCATGACGTGGCCGCCAGGACCAAGACCCAGCCACCCAACGGTTACCACAGCGCAGACTCTGCCCATCTCTACATCAACACGGAGAACGTAGCATCAGCAATGTGGCCAGATTCGGTGCCTCTGAGTGCGGGGTGGGTGGATTCTGGACCGCTCAGCGCTGGGAGGGTGGAGTCAGGGCGGTTCAGCGTGTTTAACTTCGACCTGCGGCGTCCGTGTGAGACGCACACACTCAACTACATCGAGGTGGAAATGGACCCGGGCTCGGACTGCAGTACGCCCAGGACTCCACACACCCCTGCCACACCACGCCCTCCCACACCCACCACTGCCCCATCCACGGCCACACCCACACGCAGGACTGAACTATACGCGGTGATCGACGTGGAACGTACGGCAGCCATGTCGAACCTTCAAAGAGCGCAGCCTCGTTACGACGGTACATCCAGGAAAACCAGACACAACAGCGTGGACCTGCCCATGTAACCACACCCACTCCTTCTGACTGACCACGCCCACTTTCTTTATCTCTAAAACATTGAGAAACCTTTAAAAGGCACTCAGCAGTTTGCTGTAGAGCAGAGCGAAGGTTTTCCTCGTATCGGGTGGCCGCGCACTCGCCATCCCGCGCCTGAGCGCGAACCTTTACGACCTTCACCACACAGCTGGACTACAGTGTGTGTCTATTCCATACAGATCAGTATTACTGATGGAGCATTCCTGTTTTTGTGGATTTGTTTTACTTTTGTATTGACATGACACTACAGGTTGTTTTATTTCATTATCCAGGGACTTTACGGTACACAACAGCTGCCATCATGCTGAATACATTTAGATTTCACTACAGCACAATAAAAGACTTTATTTTGTTTGATTCGTATCCGAGTCGAGCGACTTCCTGTGTTTAACTTCAAACGTCGCATTAAAAAAAAAATGAAGCATAAATCATGTAAACTTGATTTAAACCTGAATCATCTCTGATGCACCTTTAACCTTTATGCCACGCCTCATCAGCAGCATTGTGCACCAGAGGCTACACACGTCCACTTGCCCATCATCTTGTTTTACATGTGTAGCTCCAACAGGACACAACACGCGCTTGTACTACAGTGTGATTTGGGACTAGAGATGTCCATAGTGACCGAATAATCAGCATCCAATCAAAACATTTTATTCCTCATGTAGTACATTTTCTTTGTATTTAATTCCGTTCAGATGATAAATTAGATGTCATTTGACTCACATCGTTAGAACAGGCCACGAACACACAGCAGTGTCTCAGAAGACTCCTGTGGTGTGTGTTTAATAAACCAAAAATAAATTCGCCGGTAAAACAGTTTCATACAAAACCCGGTATTTTAATTGCATATAAAATTTTACAAAATCACTGAAGTGAAAAACAGTCCGTCGTTGTGTTCAGGCTGGAACCTGCAGTCGGTGTTTACTGCTGTGCTCCACTTGTCTGTGATATTCTACCAGCTTCGTCCGCAGCTTCTCGTACATCTACACACACACACGCGCACACAGTATGTCTCAACCTGCAGGAATTCACTTATTTCACAATAAGTGCAGATAAAAAGTTGTTTCCTAACGAGGATGTGATGATGCTCCTAGCATTAAAACTGTAAATAAACATTTGCACAAAACCTCACACACAAAATAAGATAGTAGTAAACAATCCAATGCAAACGTATGATTATGGAGTCCAAAGTTAACCCACGATTCAGGCTCCTGCTGTGTCTCACCTGTGTGTTGCACTGAGTTTGACTCTCTCTCAGGTTGTGTAGCAGCTGGTCGATGGATGTGTAGGGCAGCCAGACGAGTGGAGCTGTCGCACTGAGCGGCATCTACACACACACACACACGCTCGGATTGTGAACACTACAATTGCAGTAAAACTCCACGGTGCACTACAAACCATGTATAGAGATTACCCACAATGCACTACGCACAGCCTTGTGTACAGAGGACTGTTGCACATGAGTCACAGTATTTTATTGTAATGGAAGATATGTCTGCTAAGACACTGCAGTAAGGGACATGAACAACGCCGTGTGTGTGTGTGTGTGTGTGTGTGTGTGTGTGTATACCTCTATTCCGAAATACTGATGTCCCTTCCCCAGCAGAGCATCCACGTATTCCATCACAAGCTCAGCAGCTGAGTCCAGCAGGTCATAGTTTAGGTACAGACGCAACAGGGAGGCAGCATCCACTTCCTGTATGTACACACACACACACACACACACACACACACTTCTTGGTAGAATGCAACATTGTAAAAGGTTGTGTTAATTATTTATGATGTCATTAAGTAAACGCACCATTTTCTTATTAAAATAGGTTTAACATTAAAACAAAGTCATTTATAAAAAGCATAACCCCCACCCCCCCCCCCCCCCACCCCACAATAGGATGCGAGTCTGTGCCTTATTTACCTTGTATGCATTAAGTAGCCAATCAGGAACAGGTACACCATGTGACAGCAGCCTGTTAATGACACAGCGATGATGCTGAGCATTCTGGGATTGATGCTTCTCCAGGTAGGAGGCCAAAAGTCTCCAGGCTTCATCTGTTGCACTGTGATGGAGAACAGCACAAGTTCAGGTACTCAAACATGTATGTGGGGCTTTTTACACCTGGTCACTTCCTGCATTTTCTGTGATCAGAAATCTACTCCATGGTAAAAAGACCAGGTCTAAATGCCCTCCAAAACGTTTTGGAGACGGATATAAACCCGATGGTACAAACCCCTTCAGGAAGTGGTCTGGGACGCGTTTCAGATGAAACTGGACAGGTGTAAATGAATGTGGTTGTTCAAGCCACATACGTCAGCGCTATACTCCTCCCAAACGGAACTACGTCACTCGCAGGTGATCTTTCACTCAGGCGTCTCGTCGGGGCTTAAAACGCGCTGCTGCCGTCAGCGAAAACGCAGCAAACAGTAAACGCTGTTTTTTGTAGCATAAACGTTGTAACCAGTTTTTACGTCTTCTTTTTGATTGCGTTCTGAAAACCGCGTACACCAAAGTATGTTCTGTTTCAATTACCCCGGAAATGAGGGCAAATATATCTGCATTTTGGGCGGGAGCAGAAAGATCGGATCGATATCCGATTCGCCGAGACGCGTTTATGTGGCCTGATGTAAATGGGACAGTTTTAACCAATCAGATAGCTATCGGATCAGAGACAACACACGAAGTGACTGGGTGTAAAAATTCCCATGGATGCTGAGGAAAAACACACACACACACACCTGGACTCTTTAGTGGTGATGAGACTGGGCAGCTGATTGGCTGATAACCAGTTCCACGCTTCATTCTGGATCTGATCCGATCCGTACTGCAGTTTAATGCACCTGGGACACAACAGGAGAGTTAATGCACAGATTGATTGTCAGTGTCCGTGTTGTATAATCAGACAAATTGCCTCACTGCACATTCTTCCAAAAAAAAAAAAGGCAGAATAAATTTTACAGCAGGACTTTACAATAATGTTTTCCTTCCATTTTCAACACCGGCTTGTGTACTTAAACCTGTGCTCATGCTAATGGGTAACTGGACACTTGTAGTTTATCTCTTGTGGGCTTGAACCCCACAACCTTTTGTTCTGATGCGACAGGGTGAAGTAAGCTACAGAGAGTAACGTCAAAGTCGATTGTCTGTAAAAGTGTCTGTAAATTCTACTCACTTGAAGGCGAGTCCCTCGAAGACGGGTGTGAGGGAGAGTTTAAAGGTCTCACACAACAACAACGCGGTGTCAAACAATCCGGCCTGCACCAACAGAGACACCATCTCCACTGCAGACGCACTGCCTGCTCTCACACACACACACACAATCAGGAATGGATTGGTATGACTGGTTCTCTAAGGCATGTGCAGTCATGTGTGTGTGTGTGCACAAGTTATACCTGCTATAGCAGCTGATGATGAGTCCTGCTGCGCAAGTGTGAGACGACAGCGTGCGAGCACATACTCCTTTTCCAGATCCTTCAGCTCCAGGATTTCTATCTGCCGACTCACTACACACACACACACACACACACACACACCACTATCTTTGTATTTAACGTGACAACACAATATATAGATTATAAACACACATCGCTGAGTTGACAACAGGGTTGTTCACATCTGTACTGTAGTGACAGGATTATTTACCTGGTGGTGGAGCCAGATCTCCATCATAGCTGCGCTTCGGGGACGTACCTGGTCTCTCGCACTGAGACACACAGACAGAGTTACTGATATGAAACTAAATACACTAAACTTTCCCTCAGTCCTGTTACATTACAGAACTACATCAGGCTGCATCACATGACCAACAGTGTAATACGTAATGACTCTCCTTCATAATCTGAATAGGTGTGAGAGAGAGGTGGAGACTCACAGCCGCTCCAGACGAAGGCTGGATGATCCAGGCGTATTCGGGCCGAATCAGACGCAGACAGTTCAGAGCAGACAAGTAACAGTTCACCTGCTTCTGCAGACCCCTGAGAGTCCGAACCTCACGACCCAGACGCATCCCATACTCAAACATCACTGTACCGGCTGCAACACACACACACACAAAGTAAGAAAGAAATGTTGCTCTGATTCTGAATCAGCAGAATTTTAGACATTAGGTGTAAACATGCAGCGTTGTGTGTGTGTGCGCGCGTGTGTGTGTTTGCTCTCAGAGTGCTCACATTCCCATGAGGAGAAATGTGTAATGAGTCCTTATGGTCATGAGGTCTTACATGAAGCTGTAATATTTATATTAAAACTAAGCAATGGGCCAAATCATTTATCCGATGGTCCGTTCGTTACACTGGTGTTAATGTCTATACTGAACACCGTCACCTTTCCTGTAGTTGTGGCGGTTAATGTGGAAGGCGTAGAGCAGCTCGTAGTAGTTATGGGTCATCAGGTCAACAGCACGGGCACGAGACTCGATAATCCCCACCACCTACACACACACGCGCGCGCGCGCACACACACACACACACACAGACTCATTGAAATTCATCTTTAACGTTCAGCCATATTTATGTTCATATGTAAACCATAACCTGTTGCCATGGTTACACTACTATTAGCCCACCCAGTACACTTCCATGTAAAACGTGTGTGTGAATATGGACCTCCTCATGCAGGCTGACGTAAGGGAACTGGATGAGATGCTGTAGCTGAGAGCGCTCACACAGGACCACCACTAGCTGCCGGAGACAGTCCAACTGCCTATACACACACACACACACACACACACACACACTTAATACATGAACTCTCTAAATATGATGAAATATCAAACCAACACACTCAAATAGTGTGTGTTTGTTTACCTGCTAGAATCAGGGTTCTGGGTCAGAGCTTCATACGCCTCCCTGTTGTGTCCGAGATCCAGATGGTGTTTAAATATACGTGTCCACAGAGCTGCCTGTGTGTGTGTGTGTATAAAAAAACAAACAAAAGATATGAAAATTTGTTTAAAAATGATGAGAAGTGTAAAGTGTGTAGAATGTTTCTGTACCTGACTGCGTTGGTCATTCACAGCCTCAGACACAGCCAGTGTGGCTAACTGAATAACAAGATCTGGCAACCCAACATCCTCCAGGAGTCTTAGGACCTGGAAAAAGCACATAGCATTAGCGTATTCAACATCACTCTCAGCACTAGTACAGTGGTGTGTGTGTGTGTACCTTGTTGTAATAGAGTAAACGTGGCACTGTCGTCCCTGCCTCGTCCTCCTCAGAGCCCGTCAACCTCATCAGAAAATCCTCCTTCTCCACCTCTGGTGCTGCCTCCTCGAAACACTGCAGAGCCTAAATTGTAGACAAACATGTAAGTTGTAGGTCCCAAGACTTCCCACCTCCACCTGTGTGTATGGTGTTAGAATTGTGTCTCTCTTATTGATGTGAAGGTGTGTGTTCAGTGTGACTGTTTTACCTTCTGTCCTTCTCCACAGGCCAGATACGCCTGTCCCAGCACAAACCGATAAGAGCCCACATTAGCTTGGCACCACGGCCCAATCAGACGCACATATTCCTGGGGAGGTGGAGAACACACACACACACACACACAAAAATTGTTGATTACAATAATTGACTAATTGATCTCTGGGTTGTTGGATCTTAAACTAATAAATTATAAATTTAATTCTGTTCATTTCTATATTTCAAGTCTGTAACTTAAGTTTTATATAAAAACCTTATTGTAGATATATTTATTTCACAAAAACACACACAAACACACACACACACCAATAGTTGCTAGACAGATTATGACTTGACTCTTGTGTTCTGTTTGCAGTCATCAATGGATTTTATGGTATTTTATGGAAAATAGTATTTAAAATAGCCATCATGTGACTAACACACTACAAAAGACACGTGTACACACACACACACACACACACACAGAGCAGTAGCTCACCTGGAGCTGTGTGTACTGGCAGTTTCCCATCATGCACTCAGGGAACAGGAAGTTGGGGTTACTAGGCCACCTGGTCATGGTGATGTAAGGTCTCAAACATTCTTAGACACTGTGTGTGTGTGAGTGAGTGTGTGTGTGTGTGTGTGTGTGTGTGTGAGTGAGTGAGAGAGAGAGAGAGTGAGAAAGAGTGTGTGTGTGTGTGTGTGTGTGTGTGTGTGTGTGTGTGTGTGTGTGTAAAAAGGATACAGTAACTGAGTCAGCAGATGCACCACATTGGAGATGAGCTGGTTCCAGTGCAGGCTGGTGATGTGACTCTCTGGCACCTCCCTCTGACCAAACAGCTGAAGCACAATAGATTTACGGGCTACGTTTTGATAGAACAGCTCGACCACCGTCTGAGGACTCAACACTGACACACGTAGATGGAGACAGGAGGGATTACTGAACATTAATACACTCTGGATGTAGATCTACATCACACACTCGAGCCCTCTGAGCTGTACCTGATCTGTTAGCCATGATCGCTGTGGAATCAGACAGCTTCAACACAGACAGGTGCTGCAAGTTAGCATCTCTGAAACACAGTGTTTATGTGCTCGTGTTTAGTGTCATAGATCAGGTTATACAATTATGCCGTGTGTGTGTGTGTGTGTGTGTGTACACATACAGCGTGTCCAGTGGAACGGGGGAGGCGAGGGTCTGGCTGAGCTGTTTGAGCAGGTAATAACAACAGAGCAGGTGTGAACAGCGTGGAATCAGATCCTGCTGCAACTGCAGACATTGAGCACTGCCAGACAGAAGCACCTATAAATCACACACACACACACACACACACACACACACACACAGTTTATTTGTGTCCATTACCATTTCATCTACCAGTTCATCACACTAGGCACTCACGTTGTCCCCACGGTGCAGGTAAAGGTGTTGCAGAATGAGCAGGTCTCTGCAGATCAGCGCTCGAGTCATGGCCATGTGACACACTGCCTGACACACAACACTCACAGCTACACTACTGCTGTATAGCTGAGACAGACTGAGACGCACACTCAGAGACTGGCCTGTAACACACACATACACACAAAGTTCTGATGATTTCCTGAAACACCGACCTTTAGTGACAGTAGGCATGTTAGTGAGAAGGAAGGGAGGCAAAGTGATGCATCAACATCTAAAAGAACTGTGGGAGGGAAGAACTTTCCTTTTTATTCACAAATATGAAACATCATTGTATTTAGGTGCACGTGTGTGTTCCTATTCCCAGCCAGTCAGTGAGCTCTTAGTGTTATTATTCATAGAATAGATAGTAATGTGTGAAAATGTAGTTTTACATGTCAGATAAAATGTAACGTGAGTCCTGCATCAGTCATGTGACAAAATGAAAAACAACATGTGGGAGAAACTGTGTGTGTGTACGTGTGTGTACATGCGCGCATGCGAGTTTGCGGGTGAGCGTGCATGTGCGTATGTGTGTAGGGGCATGGGGTGTGTCTGTGAGTGTGGGTGAGTGTGTGCGTGGACGTGTGTGATCTCACCTGTGTGTGTGTGTGTGTGTGTGTTTGTGTGTGTGTTTGATCTCACCTCTGTGTGACGGCACTACATCAGCCATGTCCAGGTCAGTCTCCAGGTCGAGCTCTCGGAGCAGAGCGCTCATTGCAGCCAGAGGGTTTCGCACATCTTGTAGCTTGTTGGTGATGTCAGCAATTACATTATCACTGAGACACAACAACACAACACACACACACTAATTAGTAAAAGCAGCTGGGGTCAGTGTTTAATGCTGAATGAGAGAAAAGGAGGCTGTGAGTGTGTGTGTGTGTTACTGACCTGTCGTTAGTCAGCAGGTTATCCAGCACTTGTTCTGCGGCTCTTTCTGGAGACATCAGCATCTCCACAGCTCTGTCCATCACACCCCCCAGCTCATCCTGCAGACACTCACTGACCAAACGCAAACACTGCACCAGCTGCAGGACATCGCTGTCCAAATCTGCTTCTTTAACACACACACACACATCAGATGTGATGAGCTGCTAAAACACCCACCATCAGAAGTGTTGATGTGCGAGTGGTTACCATCAGCTACAGGTGTCTCCTCCTCAGAGAACAGGTACTCATCAGAGCACAGGTACAGGTGGTCCACAGCAAAGCAGGGCAACAGGAAGGACACAAAGCCCTGAGAGAACATTATTAATGGTCTATAACATGCTGTACAGTCTGATATGAATCATTACACCAGAATCACTATAAACGATTCACCGATTCAAATCATTGTAATTTCCACAGCCTATGAGTGACCGTGTTACTAAAAGGGGATGTGGAATAATACGGAGTGGAACACATTTGTTGAATCTGTTCAGGTTTTGTCCACTACATTACTCCATCCCATAACGCCATGATGAGAGTTTTTGGTACCTTCTTGAGTAAGCAGACCATAGCTGTGGTCTGGTCCACATGTAGAGCGAGGGGAGTAGACAGAGCCTCCTGGTACTGCAGACAGCAGGCATAGAACTTGGACCAGAACTCCACCTGCAACATGCGGTAATCCTCCTGAGAGAACTCGGACTCTGTCACACTGCTCTGCAGCTGAACGAACACACACACACACACACACACACACACACACCAGTCAAGTCAAGAAGCTTTTATTGTCATTACAACCATATATAGCTGTTACAGTACACAGTGACATGAGACAACTTTTCTCCAGGATCAGTGTGTTACATAAAACACACACAGGGCTATAAGGACGTACTAAGTTAGTCCTAGATACATAAAGTGTATCTGTGTGACCTGGTGTACACAGTGCAGGACAGGACAGACAAGACAGTGCAGGACAACAAATTACAATACACAAAAGACATTACACACAGACTTCAGAGCTGCAGTACTGTAAAAGTGAGGGATGGGAGGTAATTAGATAAATAAATTGAGAGTAAAATATAGAGTGTAGTCTTGTCCTCTACAGTGCTCCTGTCTGTCAGCTCTGATTTAGCCAGAAATCATGTAGGTGAAGCTACTATAGAATGTAAAAATCATTTACATTGCTGTTTATTGTTGTCTGTTAATGGATATAATGATGACCATAGTGTGTGTGTGTGTGTGTGTGTGAGTGAGAGAGAGACCTCATTCTCTACAGCAAGAGTGACTTCTTTCTTCAGTGTCTCCCATGTTAGGTCGAGGAATCTCTCTGTGCCACGTTTGTAAATCTGCAATCAAAAACCAGTGATTCATTTCATATTTCAGAGTCACACACAGAGGGGGGGGAGAGTGAGAGAGAGAGAGACACATACACACAGAGGAGGGGGGGAGAGTGAGAGAGAGAGAGAGACACACACACACACACACACACACACACACACAGAGTGAGAGAGAGACAGACACACAGACAGAGAGAGAGACAGACACACAGACAGAGAGAGAGACAGGCACGCAGGCACACAGACAGAGAGAGAGACAGGCACGCAGACACACAGACAGGCACGCAGGCACGCAGACAGGCACACACAGACAGGCACACACAGACAGGCACACACAGACAGGCACACACAGACAGGCACACACAGACAGGCACACACAGACAGGCACACACAGACAGGCACACACAGACAGGCACACACAGACAGGCACACACAGACAGGCACACACAGACAGGCACACACAGACAGGCACACACAGACAGGCACACACAGACAGGCACACACAGACAGAGAGAGAGAGCGAGAGAGAGGGAGAGAGGGAGACACAGAGAGACAGGTGAATGTATCAGGACAGACTGGTAGAGACAAACACACACAGAGACACACACACAGAGACACACACACAGACACAGACACACACAGAGAGAGAGACACAGACAGAGAGACACAGAGAGAGAGACAGGTGAATGTATCAGGACAGACTGGTTTACAGTTTTTACCTGTAGAGCCTTTATGATGGCAGCAGCAGTGAAGCGCAGAGGAGAAAACAGAATCTCCAGGTACGTCTCCTAAGGGAGAGAACAAAAAGCAGTAAGGTTTTTATAGAAAAGATTAAAATATTTATCTTTATGTTGATATCAAAGGTCATAATATTATTTCATCAGTGATAAATCGCTTGTCTAAAGTAGAAATTCGAGGGATTTGAGGATCACTAAGAGTGATGATTAGTGCTCTCACACACACACACACACACACACACACACACACACACACACGGTGTAGTTCTTACTCTGGGATCCTGCTCGGCCCCGATGTGAACTTCCTCTTCTGGGGCAGGCTGCACAAACACTTGGTTCCACATGCCTGCTGCATTACTGTGCACACACACACACACACACACACACATCAGCGTGTCCACAAACGCATAAGCCGCTCTCAGACTGTTAAAGGAATGGGACACTTACTGCTCAAAGTTGATGTACTTCACAACAGTTTGGTTATCATCATCCACCCACAGACCCCAAATATCAGTGGAGGTTAGAACAAAGTCCACCAGAGACTCCTGAACAACACACACACACACACACACACACACACACACACACACACACACGCAGTTATATATTGCATACGGTAGGACAGACCAGCTGTGTGTGTGTGTATATATATAAGTGTATATATTTCTACCTGTGTGCTGTAGATGGTAGAGATGTGCTCCAGGCTGTATCGTGTGTTGCTACTGGACCCAAGCTGCAGAACAGAGAACTGACCACGGTGCGGAGCAGCCACATAAACACACACACACACGCCTGCAGACCCAGACACACACACACGCAGACGATGAGACACGCCCACGCTGTTCCTCAACTCGGCACGACCAGCAGGGACGTAGTCCAACACATCTGCTACCAACACACACTGCTGCTCCTGTGGACACAACACACACACACACACACACACAATATTAGACCTCAGAACTAATTCCTTCAACCTCAATTATAGCAATGGGTCTGTTATTCTAGCAGTAACACCAGTCAGACCTGATCTAACGCCCACCTCTGGACCAGACCACATACTGCTTTATCACTGTACGTTAGGTTTAACACTAAATGTAAGATATCATTAAACACCTTATATGACCAGATGCGCAGCTTATGATCCTGACACAGAGCAAAGATGAAGGTGTCGTCCTCCATCGGCCACATGGCTAAACTCACTGCCAGGTCACACGGGCTCTGGTCGCCTCTAACACACAGACACACAGACTGTTATATATCCTTTTAAAAAAAACAACACACACACACACTGAAGAGGAGCCTTTATTCACAATGGTGCAGTAAATTCATGACACACACATTTGCGCAGTGAGGAAGAGGATAACGTCTTGGTCACTCACCTGATGGCACTGGGGACCCAGCCTGCTAGTCTCTGCATCACTGAACTCTGCTTTAACTCCATCACTGACAATGAACCTGCAGACAGATACTTAGCATTTATTCTAAAATCTCAAGTAGTAGCCACCAATTAACTACAACCCAATTCATATAACGCTATATAATGAACTTAATTTGCCTTAATTTAGCCTTAAAATTATTGTAATGATTCCATAGATCATTAAAATATTTTTTATGTTACCCTGCTGATCGTGGGGGGGTAGGGTGACAATGGTGATGCCCCCAGCAGGAGTAGCCAAAGCAAAATGGGCATGGCCTTGTGTGCTGAGCCAGGCAGAAGATGTGATGGGGTTCTGAGTGAACGACAGAGCGAAGGAGTGAACAGCATCCTGAACACACACCTTCCCCACATCGGTGAACACACTCTGCATCTGCAGCTCGGCCACCAGCTCCTACACAAAAACCCACAATGTCACCATATACAAACATACAGAAAACAAGTTCTACAGAACTCAAGTAGTCGACAAAATGCATATCAATGACTCCATCTACGTTCATCACAAATGCTCAAGAAGAAACGCCTCTTGAAGGCTGCAATGCAGAGATGTGGATGTGTTTGTGTATGAACAGTGACACACTCACACTGCGGTACATGCGTGTGGGGTGGGGCAGCACCATCCTGTGCACTGATTGGTTGGTGACGACGAGGACGATGACATGGTTCAGCGTCTCGTGGATGTGAACACCTCCAGGCAGCACGGTGCAGTTCTGGATCTTGAGACGGAGCGAGTTGTTCAACAGGTTCAGGTCCAGAGACTGTTCCACCAGCTGTACTGTGTCTCCTGAAGTGGACCTGAACACACACACACACACACACACACACACACACACACACACACACACACACACAACCGGACTGCTGAATACCGATATGCTTTCTGCTCAGCTTTGTGTCGGGTCATGAGCGTTAATTACTTTTAGCGGCGCATCCCAAGTGTTTTATTCCTTAACTCACCAGTGGATGAATCTGTTGCTGGTAAGAGACAGAAGTTTACCACTTTCCTGGTAAGAGAAGGCCCCGGCACTGTCCGAGAGCCTCGCACCACCACACGGTGTGTTCACACCTGTACACAACAACACAACACACGCCGGTTATTCATTCAGGGAAATTACTTACTGGAAATTCCACGCTTTAATGCGAGACAGATTAGTCACAAAGATACGATTCATTTTTATATTTTTACACAAGACATACCATCACACTCAAGCTGTTTATTAAAGCCATGGTGACACAGACACACGTATCCTGCTTAAGAGTCGATACCAAACGACACATTACTAATAGTCACTTTAATAAACAGTACTGTAACCTAATCAGATCCCACTCAGGTGGCTGTATGTGCACATCACACCTCTAACAGACACGACACAGGGGTGCCAATACTTTGTGCAGTCAGTACTACACCTGTACAGACGTGTGTGGAGGCGGCGCTCACACTAAACAGCGGTTTTATATAAACTTTTACTCTTTAACTTACAGCACTGAGGTAAATGTGCTGCTAAAATAACACTTCATAATAAAACGAGTTTATAAAAATACTGTAAATATAATTTATGTATGTTTACACCTAACGTTCACAAGTGAATACGGTCAGTTTATTAAGGGTTAAACTAATACACTTACTAGCATGTAGCTAACTAGCATGTAGCTAACTTGCGTGTAGCTAACTCGCTACGGCGCATGCGCGGTTCAACTCGCGCGCTGTATTTGCTGTTTGTGTGAAATATATTATTATTACAGAGCTAAAAGCGCCGCCATGATAAAATATGAGCCAGTTGTATTTTACCCAAATTAATAATGAGGTCCCGAAACCGGGACACTGTCTCCCTCTCAAATCCGCAGATCTCTATGAAGCTTCTCTCTAAGGCAGCCGCCATTTTCCGCGCGCCAGAATACGGGATGTGACGCATTAAGAGCGCGTTAAGCTCTCTGGCGCCCCCTCTGGTAAAGAGTTACAGCTGCACCTACTTACTTATTTATTCATTCATTCATTCATTCATTCATTCATTCATTCATTCAGTCAGTCAATTATTTATTTAGTAATTTATTCATTCATTTACATTTACAGCATTTGGCAGACGCCCTTATCCAGAGCGACGTACAAAAGTGCTTAAGTCTCTATCATGATGTGACGTGACGTGACGTGACATACGGCTAAGTACAGTGACCCAGACTCAGAATTTGTTCTCTGCATTTAACCCATCCAAAGTGCACACACACAGCAGTGAACACACACACACACACACACACACACACACACAGCAGTGAACACACACACAGCAGTGAACACACACACAAACAGCAGTGAACACACACACAGCAGTCAACACACACACCATGAACACACACAGCAGAGAACACACACACCTTGAACACACACAGCAGTGAACACACACCAGGAGCAGTGGGCAGCCATTTATGCTGCGGCGCCCGGGGAGCAGTTGGGGTGGTTCAGTGCCTTGCTCAAGGGCACCTCAGTCGTGGTATTGCCGGCCCGAGCATCGAACACACAACCTTAGGGTAAGGAGTCAAACTCTCGAACCATTAGGCCACGACTTTCCCCATTTCACTTCCCCATATCATTAGATACCTTAATGCTGCTCACTAGGTTACATACTTAAGATACCATGAGTTTAAAACATTGTTCAAAGTTACAATGAAAAAGTTTCATTCATAAATGCAAAAGAAAGTGCTAGTTGAAGTGTTTCCTGAATAAGTAGGTTTTCAACCGCCGTTTGAAGATATCCAGTGACTCAGCTGTCCGGACCTCTAGGGGAAGTTCATCCCACCACCTCGGGGCAGAACAGAGAAGAGTCTTGTAGTAAACTTCCCTCTTACCCTGAGAGATGGTGGGACCGGTGGAGCATTGCTGTAGATCTGAGGGTGTGAGGTGCAGTGTGAGGAGTGATGAGGGCTTTGGGG
>NC_062534.1:25538512-25548512 GCF_022655615.1 Tachysurus fulvidraco
TTCATTCTCTTTTTCTTTCTCTCTCCCTCTCTCTCTCTCTCTCTCTCTCTCTCTCTCTCTCTCTCTCTCTCTCTCTCGCTGTCCCCTGTCTCTCACGCTCTCTCTCTTGTTTATTAAAACTGATAGACTAGAAGAAAGGGAAGGAACGAGGGATGAGGCACTCCTCCTCTAATCTTTACTTCAGCTCACACAACTTTCTGATTTTTCTTAGTTCCAGGTGTTATATAAGATGTGTAGAGAGAAACAGCTGGAGGTGGGCAGATAAACAGATGTGTATTAGGGGCTCTATGGGGCAGTTCACTTTGTTCCAGTCAACAGATGGATGGACAGACAGACAGAAGGATGGAGGGAAAGACAGAGAAGCGGATGGACAGACAGACAGAAGGATGGAGGGAAAGACAGAGAAGCGGATGGACAGAATGGTGGATGAGCAGACAGACAGACAGACACAGATAGATTATCAGGTAGACAGACGGAGACGTATGGACGGACAGACAGGTGTACAGAGAGCCAGAAGTTGTCTTACACTGAGATCTGATCTGTGTGGATCAGATTTCAGCTGATTTTCTGATATTTTATTACATCATAACAAAAGAACCACGTAATTGTAAATAAAATGGCGTCCAGCTGCATCGTGGTGTAGTTTCATGTAGAAAGAGTTTAGTGTTTATTTTTTTGTTGAGCTTGTTTTCTGTGGTCTGATGTCAGCAGTCTGATTTCACAGCAGTTGCAGTTTCCTTGTTTATTTTTCTGATGTTGGTTCCTTTCCATATTCACTCTGTGTGTGTGTGTGTGTGTGTGTGTGTTTTCAGATGGATGACGAAGGTTACGTCCTCAGTATCCCTGTCCCTATATTGCGGCACGGAGTCTCTGACTCCAACCTTTACTCCTCGAATGACCTGCAGCAGAAGATCCTGAAGGCAAAGGAGCAGCTGAGGGTGGAGCGCATGGAGCAGGACGGCAACGTGGCCGAGTTCCTCAAGCTGGTCAACATGGCCGACAAGCATCAGGTAGGCAGAATCCGGCAGGTGTTTGAGAAGAAGAACCAGAAAACTGTGCACAATATCAACCAGTTACAGAAGAAACTGGAGCTGTACTACAAACGCATGAAGGAGAGCGAGAACGTCAACAACAACAATGGGCCTTCCAAGAACAGCAGCCCTAAAGACGCCGCTAAAGATCAGCTCAAGGACACGTCAAAGGAAGTGAGCAGCAGCGGGCGCCATCACTGCCTGGACAGATTAAAGCCCAGCGCTGCCACAATGCTGCTCACACCACCGTCCTTCTTCAACAAGCCCAGAGAGTTCGCCAATCTCATCCGGAACAAATTCGGCAGCGCAGACAACATCACACAGCTCAAGAGCTCTCTGGATGAAGGTGGAGGCCGGATGCTGAGCGGGAGCGCCACCATCGTGGGCCAAACGAAGTACCACATTGACGACGACGCGAGCTCCACAGGAACCTCGGCTTCGGCAGACAGTAACGGAAATCCTGCAGTGCACAGCATCGACATGATGCTGGAGGAACTTCAGGAGATCCGTCAGTCCCAGTACCAATTTGCTGAAGACATGAATGATCTGAAGGAGAACATAAATGGAGACAGCTTCCTCACACAGAGGCTCGAGGATGAGAGAGACAGGTTAGCGTAGCTAAAGGTGCTGAACATATAGTGTGGAATCCCAGCAGTGAGGTTTCTCACTCTCTCTCTCTCTCTCTCTCTCTCTCTCTCTCTCTCTCTCTCTCTCTCTCTCTCTCTCCCCCTCTGTCACAGGGTGGAGCGTCTGGAGGAGCAGCTCAATGATCTGGTTGAACTTCACCAGCATGAGATGGCGAATCTTAAGCAGGAGTTAGCCAGCATTGAGGAGAAAGTGGCCTATCAGGCAAATGAGAGAACCAGAGACATGCAGGTAACTTCACACTCCGACAGAAGTGGAGAAAAGAGCCACTTCCTGTTAGGACATTGTCACTGACACTGTGCTGTTGTGTAACCTGTAGACTGAAGGCCACAGAACAGATCAGATCCGTCTTATTACTCTGCACCTTTACAGCTTTAGTGACCCAGACCTCAAAATGTCCTGAATTGAATGCACGTGGTAGCCTAGTGGTTGAGGTGCTGGAGTTCGATTCCCATGTACTGTACACCAATCTGCCACTGCCGGGCCCCTGAGCAAGGCCCTTAACCCTCAATTACTGTTGTATAAAATGAGATATAATGTAAGTCACTCTGGATAAAGGAGTCTGATTTCTAGCGTTTTTTTCCCCCTTTCTGATGACTGTGAGGTGTTCTTCTACATCTCCACCAGAGGGCGCTAATCTCCAGCACATACACATTAATACTACAGCTGAAAGATCAATTCACTGAACATGCTTCTGCCTTTGGGATAAAAAATTAGTTTTAGTTAAAATAAGCATCTTAAGTTTAAGACGAAACAATTGTAAAGATGAAGGATTAATAAACATTAGTCAGGAAAGGTAGAGAGACGAGTTTAATGTCTGAGGTTTTTAAGAAGACATTATTTACTGATTTATTACAATGTATTTACAGATGAAAGTGGAAAATTCACCAAACACTTGGAGAATTAAGGAAAACATTTTTATTAAACATGAAAGATAATGATGCATTAATTAATTATTTAAAATCGTCTTAATCGCAAAGTGTAACATTTGATTGTCTGTATATTGAACATCTAAATCTCAAAAAATGTTCATACTGGTGTGTGTGTGTGTGTGTCTGTGTGTGTGTGTCTGTGTGTGTGTGCATGTCTGTGTGTGTGTGTGTCTGTGTGTGTGTGTGTGTGTCTGTGTGTGTGCGTGTCTGTGTGCGTGCGTGCGTGCGTGCGTGCATGTCTGTGTGCGTGCGTGCGTGCGTGTGCGTGCGTGTGTGTGCGTGTGCGTGCGTGCGTGCATGTGTGTGCATGCGTGCGTGTGTGTGCGTGCGTGCGTGCGTGCGTGTGTGTATATGTGTGTGTGTGCGTGTGTGTGTGTGATTGCGTGCGTGTGTGATTGCGTGCGTGTGTGATTGCGTGTGTGTTACAGGAGGTGTTGGAGTCGTGTAACTCCCGGCTGTGTAAGTTGGAGCAGCAGGTGCAGTTGGCCCAGGTGGAGACTGAAGTTGTGTTTGGCCGAAAGCTGCTAGTTAAAATCATTAACGTGCTGCTTGCTGTCATTACTCTGCTGCTGGTGTGTGTTTCCACGGTGATGCGCTGCATCAGGGCCGGAGTCCAGAGCCGCACACAGCTGCTGGTTACAGTGTTCAGTACAGTGCTGATCGCTCTGGTCTGGAGGAGCTACGAGAGTCTGAACACTAAAACAGAACTGCATCGGCATTCTCACACAAACACCGCACTCTGAGATGAACTGAACCTGAACCTTAAACTGACCTGAACCTAAACCTAAACCTAAACCTGAGCTGAGCCTGAACCCAGAACTCTCCCCTTAATCCAGACCTTAAACTGCTGTGCCAACCTTTAAGAGCACCGTCACTCCCATGACTCAGTTTGTTGATTCTGAATCGGTGTGAAATTGATTCAGTTGGTTCATTTGTTAATTCATCCAATTTGTGAATTATTAAACAAAATATCAGGAGGCTTACAGCAGTAAAAAGATCGAAACTATATACAATTCTATACAGAACACCTCAAATTTTACTCTCTTTCTTTCTTTCTTTCTTTCTTTCTTTCTTTCTTTCTTTCTTTCTTTCTTTCTTTCTTTCTTTCTTTCTCAGTACTTTGGCTCAGTTTCTCATCAGGCAGCACAACTGAAACACACGGCATGATCCGTTCACATCGACTTAGTCTGATCTCTTTCTGATCAGACCACCTCACTGCACTCACACGAGTGCGTTCTCACCTGCTGACAGAACCACACACACACACACACACACACACACACACACACACACACACACACTGGAATAAATGTGGATTAACAGAAAGGGAAAGACACACAGGACTGTAACTTTATCTGTTTGACCTGTGAAACTGCTAACCTGGTGGAAAACAAAAGAAGGGGGATTTTGTTATTCTTTGTGGATAAACTGGTTGTGCAGGTGTGTGGGTGAGTGTGTGTGTGTGTGTGTGTGTATGTGTGTGTGTGTGTTTGTGTGTGTGTGTACGTGTGTGTGTGTGTGTGTATGTGTGCGTGTGTGTGTGTGTGTGTGTGTGTGTGTGTGTGTGTGTGTGTGTGTGTGTTTATAGGCATTAAGTATTTTGGGTGTTAGTATCTTTAATTTTATTGATGTTTTTTATTTGATGTTTTTCTTTCATTGATAAAAGTTTGAAAACGGCGGAACATTTTTTTGTTTACGTTTGAATAATTTTATTAAATTATTCATTTAATTGAACTTCATTGTTCCGTGTAAATAAATTTCAGTTACCAATAAAAGGTCATATCAGTCAGTGTGGAGTGAGACGCTGACCTTCAGGTCTTATTCAGGTTCATTTGATGCCGTTATCTTCCATCTGGTTTTAAATCTAGTCTTCACCCGGTTCTGTCCCTGATGTATGTACACAGTGACTGTGTCCTGGGGTCCCGATGTCCTGTGTCACTGACAGCTCACCAGGTTTAGTGTGCAGTTTTATCACTGACCACACGGAGGCGCTGTGTGTGTAACAGGACAGAAGCGCGGCACCAGAACAGAGGCACTTTTAGACTGATGTTTTGAGAAGAAAATCACATTTCTGTTTCAAAATCTCAAACAAATCTGTTTAGGATCTGAAAGAGTATTAAATATATTAAATAGTACTTTTATTGGATTCTCACCAAATAATCAACAACAATATAAAAATTAATCCATCTGTCAATAAAGAGAGAAATAAAGGAACATCCACAAGAACCTCGTTCTTCAGCTGGGTCTCACAGAGGCGGATCGCTCCTGATCACTGGGATATCTGAGACACTTAAAAATGCTTCTGATACTTTATAAAACGAACGCCTTTGGGACTTAGAGATGTGTGTGTACGTTTTCTACCAGTACTGAGTGCATGAAGATGTTCTGACCACCAGACTACTGGAACTGGAGCTTCATATTAGAGCGAGATGATGTGAATGTGGGGGTCACGGTGTCTTAGCGGTTAGCACATTCGCCTCACACCTCCAGGGTTGGGGTTCGATTCCCACCTCCACCTTGTGTGTGTGGAGTTTGCATGTTCTCCCCGTGCCTCGGGGGTTTCCTCCGGGTACTCCGGTTTCCTCCCCCGGTCCAAAGACATGCATGGTAGGTTGATTGGCATCTCTGGAAAATTGTCCGTAGTGTTTGTGTGTGTGAGTGAATGAGAGTGTGTGTGTGAGTGTGTGAGTGTGTGTGTGTGTGTGTGTGTGTGTGTGTGTGTGTGTGTGTGTGTGTGTGTGAGTGTGAATGAGAGTGTGTGTGTGCCCTGTGATGGGTTGGCACTCCGTCCAGGGTGTATCCTGCCTCGATGCCCGATGACGCCTGAGATAGGCACAGGCTCCCCGTGACCCGAGAAGTTTGGATAAGCGGTAGAAGATGAATGATTGAGTGAGATGAGTGATGTGAATGTTAACTAACTTTCTGGTGCTGCAGAGATGATCTTAACTCTCGGTCCCAGGACACATTACTGTATGAAACATTTATATTACTGAGACCTTCACATTACACTTGTGGTGTTTTTGTGTGTGTAAGACGTTTATACCGGTTTGTTAGTGGAGGAATTTCATCTTTATACACAACCTACAGAAACAGCGCTCAGCATAAATGAGTACACGCCACAACAAGTAGACTATATCTAGTACTTTGTATGGCCTCCATGATCGTCAATGACAGCACCAAGTCTTGGAATGGACGAGCTGGCGACATTTTGCAACATCCAACCTTTTCCATTCTTCATGAATGACCTCTTTTAGAGATTGGATGCTGGATGGAGAGTGATGCTGAACTTTTCTCTTCAGAATCCCCCATAGGTGTTCAGATCAGGAGACATACAGTACTTGGCCACTGAATCACTTTTACCCTGTTCTTCTTCAGAAATCCAACAGTGGCCTTAGATGTGTGTTTGGGATCGTCGTCGTGTTGGAAAAGTGCATGACGACCATGGGCACGGAGTGATGGTAGCATCTTCTCTTTCGTTATAGAGCAGTACAGCTGTGAATTCATGATGCCATCCATGAAATGCAGCTCCCTGACACCAGCAGCACTCATGCAGCCTCACATGCAGCCCCACATGCAGCCTCACATGCAGCATGTACACCATGTTTTTTTTCTAAGAAGCTAAGAGACCAGAGTGACTTATTTTGGAGGGATTTGAGACAGATCATAAACGATATGTTGGTCAATGACTTACTTGTGTTTTGCCAAGAGCACAAACGTACAATGTGCAACAATTAGTACACTTAAAGGTGCGGTCTCCATTGTTTGAAAGCCAATGTTGACATATAAAATCACTAACAGAAAAGAGGCGACTAACAGAAAGAAACGTGTCTTTATCATAGCTGAAGGGAAGAACAATATGATTGTAGATAAACAAACACTTCAGTCTCATCACTCCAGAGTATAAAGTCTTCATCTTTGTCAGCATGGGCCTTGGCAAACTCCAGGTGGGCTTTTTGTGCCTGGCCTTTAGGAGAGGTTTCTTTCGTGGACGGCACCCATGCATGGCATTCCTGTGCAGTGTACACAAACTGAAAAATGTGTATTTGTAAAATAAATGATTAACTTTAATGTTATAAGGTAAACAGATGTTATATTAAACTTAGTCTTGTCAACATTTTGGACAATTGTTCTGTGTTTACTTTTTAAAGAGGGTTTACTCATTCACGCTGAGCACTGTACATACTGTACATTCTGTGTGTGTGTGTGTGTGTGTGTGTGTGTGTGTGTGTGTGTGTGTGTGTGTGTGTGTGTGTACACATGGAGCTCTGTGAAAGTTCTGGCCAAGTTTTTGTTCTGATCCCCGATTTTGGACCTTTTCATATAATCTTTTGAATGACATTCTTATAGAAACATGATGTCCTGCAGGAATCCTGGGTTTTTTTCTCTTGCTCGTCTGCTGTGGGTGATGATGATGATGATGATGATGATGATGATGATGATGATGATGATTACATGGTCTGGTGTAATATGACCCGTGACATTACAGTCAGGACCCAGTACTGCTTTCAGAACAAACCATCATCATCATCATGTTCCTCTGGCTGTTCCTCATCTGAACCATCATCCTAAGGTTTATTCCACTGAGTGACTGGAATTGTGGCTCTTTTTTCAGTCACTCAGTCTCTTTTGTGTGTGCGCGTGTGTGTGTGTGTGTGTGTGTGTGTGTGTGTGTGTGTGTGTGTGTGTGTGTGTGTGTGTGAGGCGGTGAAGATGTTGCTGTCACTCTCAGTAAGAAGACATGAAGTGAGACCTTTCCCCAGTAGATGATGAAGTGAGCAGTGTGTCAGCTCAGAGGAACAGGATTATTATCCCTTATCTCTGGAAATAACCCATAATGACGGCGTCTCATTATAATCTCTTCAAATCGCTAATATCGAGCGCTATTGTGATGTACTAAAGCAGCGACCAATCAGGTGTAATTTGCACATATTAACAGCATTTACCTGTGTTATGTTCTCCTCTGGCTCAGAGGGAGTGAGCAGGATAATTAAACCTGAAGACTTACACAACAGGTGAGATCTTCAGGGGAAATTAGTCCTGCTCTTTATTCCCCTGAGCTCAGAGAACAGAGATGTTTTATGAGGTCTTTTTCAGAGATGTTTTATTATGAGCCGCTACAAACGCACCTCTGTTACGTATTTGCTGCGCAGAACCTCGACCCTGCGCAAAGGGACTTGAAGCTGGAGGGAATAAAACACACAGCTAAGAGCTAAACATAAAGCTGTTCATTTTCATGGATCCTGAATAAGGCCACGTTCACACCGCAAGTCTTAATGCTCAATTCGGATATTTTGCTCAGATCTGATTTTTTTTTGTTTGGCTGTTCACATTACCTTTAAAATGTGGCCTATATCAGATACCAGTGTGAACAGTTTGTGGATTAACTAGGGTTAGGGTCTAACCCTAACCCTAACCCTAACCCTAACAGTGTGTGTGTATGTGCCCTGTGATGGGTTGGCACTCCGTCCAGGGTGTATCCTGCCTCGATGCCCCATGACGCCTGAGATAGGCACAGGCTCCCCGTGACCCGAGAAGTTCGGACAAAGCGGTAGAGAATGAATGAATGTCTCCGATCGGACGTTTCTCAGGTTCCTCACTCACTTTAACGTCAGTTCCTACCTGCGGTTTAGTTCCTGTATAAATCTGAAGTGAAGTGTTCGAGCTCTCAGTAACGTGTACAGAGAAGTTGCCAAGAAAAATAAAGATCAGAAAGAAGGAGCAAAGATCACTGGTGTCTTTGGGGAGTCTACGTAGCTAGTGCATTTAGCTCACGTTGCTAATGTAAGCTAGTTCGAGGAACAGCGCCTGCTAAAGTTTATAAACCGCTGCTTTAAATTTGGTCTGTGGTGTGGAGAGACGTCCTGCGGTGAAGGTCCGGTGACAGAAGCTCCAGCGGTCCGGCTCGTCTCTCCGCGCGCTGCCGTCCGTGATCCAGATGTGGAACAGCAGGATAAATAAAACGAATCAGGTTTTAATGAACAATCGTGTATTTCTGGGTTAATGGGATGATATTTATCCAAGTTTAACCTTCTGTCTGGACGCAGTGTATTTCCTTTAACCTCATCACATCTCATCTGCGTCCATGTTTTTGTTTCTTTTTATTCCGTTAACACTGAGTGAGGCTGAAAGCAGAGAAATCTCTCCTGCAGCTTTGTCACGCTCCGTAATGCGTGAAACTCGATTTTAGCCGAATTGAGAAGCCTGAACCACGTTTCTAATGATCGTTCTGGAGGCTCTGACAGTAGGCAGAGAGCACGCTTCTGGTGTTTCTTTAGAATTAGTGTCCAGAAGAACGTGATTAAGAGCTCGTTAAAGCCGTGTTTAGACGTCGTTCAGGTCTCATCACTGCAGCTCTGCTTCTCCAATCTTACACACACTCTGAGCACGTTACACCAGCCGAGGGGCCGAGAAGCTCACCGACAGACGATACTACAGAAGACCTGAAACTGTTATGTAGGGGGAGAAAAACTCATGAAGTTATTATATTATTAATACAAGAATTTTCGCCCCTCTGTTAGAGGATGTGGATTAGAGCAGGTTTATATTAATACACCGGTCGTTTCTATGGTAACGGCTCAGTCACGGGGAAGCAGCATAAATAAGAGACAGATTTATAATCTAATTGCTGATATGAAGAAATGATGTTTTACTGTAAACAAAGAGAATCAGGATTGTTGTTCTGAACACTGACGGTGTTAATACATCTGCTATGTTTGTTAGGTTTAGTTAATCTCTTACTCATTAGTTAATCTCTTACTCACTAGTTAATCTCTTACTCATTAGTTAATCTCTTACTCATTAGTTAATCTCTTACTCATTAGTTAATCTCTTACTCATTAGTTAAATATTTTCTCATTAGTTAAACCTTTACTCGTTAGGTAAACGCTTACTCATTAGTTAAATCTTTTCTCATTAGTTAAACTCTTACTCATTAGTTAAATATTTTCTCATTAGTTAAACCTTTACTCATTAGTTAATCTCTTACTCGTTAGTTAAACCTTTACTCATTAGTTAATCTCTTATTCGTTAGTTAAACCTTTACTTGTTAGTTAATCTCTTACTCATTAGTTAATCTCTTACTCGTTAGTTAAACTCTTACTCATTAGTTAATCTCTTACTCATTAGTTAAACCTTTAATCATTAGTTAAACTTTTACTCATTAGTTAAACCTTTACTCATTAGTTAATCTCTTACTCTTAGTTAATCTCTTACTCTTAGTTAATCTCTTACTCATACTCATTAGTTAAACTTTTACTCGTTAGTTAATCTCTTACTCACTAGTTAAACTCTTACTCATTAGTTAAACCTTTACTCGTTAGTTAAACCTTTACTTGTTAGTTAAACTTTTACTCATTAGTTAAACTTTTACTCATTAGTTAAACCTTTACTTGT
>NC_062534.1:25576012-25593512 GCF_022655615.1 Tachysurus fulvidraco
TTCCTCCTAAACTGTTATAAATCATTTCGTGATTAGTTTCAGAAAAAAAAACCCTAGAAGTTATAATTTGACTCTAAAGGGGAATAAAAACATTAGTGATTATTGCTGAAACTCTACAGTAACTCTGTGTTTAAGCTGTTAAAGCCCACGTGACTGAGTGCAGTAATAACAGTAATAACAGTAATAACAGTAATAACAGTAATAACAGTAATGACGTGTAAATAAAGGGATGACAGTAAACCTACTGAAGTGATAGAATGGAGATGAAGCTGACCTGAGCAGAAGATGGGTTCCTGGCACTGGCTATGATCTTCTTCGGTCTTTCACAGATACTAACTAAGTGTTTAACTATCTGTAGCCCCAGACCTCTGCTGGAGCCGGTGATTAACACCGAGTTACACTTTATAAAGTTCACACTCATCTTTATTCTGCATTAACACACACACACACACACACACACACGCTGTCTGAGTGACTCACTAAGTGTTTCAGTGTGTTTTAAACACTCGACTCAGACAGACTCCTCCTGCTTCATCAACTTTCTACAGTTACATACATATCTACACACTAGATGTCGCCTTGGGGTTCCTAACAAATGCGTCAACACCGCCGCCATCTTTGTACGGTGCTCCTTTACCTCAAACACATGGACGATGCCGGACTTCTGTGCTGCGTTTGGTTGTTAAAACGAAATAAACCTAAAACCCAGACAGAAGGGATTACATTACACAAGCAGAATGTGTTTTATGGTGTTGAATGTTAGGAAATTATATTTCTTGTTCCGTTGGTTTGTTTTAGTCTTTGGTTAATCAGAAGATCTTAATATGGAAATTAAAATTGACCCATGTTTTTTTTTGCTTAAAGGTGAAAAGACCCAACTTTATGTATGTTCTGTAAGATTCCCTTATCTGTCTAACATATTTTATTAGATTGTCCTGGACTTAACACAAGCAGAACGCTCTTTTATCAAGTTACTTCAATTAAAGACAGATTTAATGACATTATGTCTGAAAAGGTTTTGGATTTTTTTTTATCGAATGTTAATTAAAATAAAAAAATTGTATAATATGACTTGCTGTTTATGTTTGTTTTGTTTTTATTACATTTATATGATATTTGTATTTTTGTAATTGAATTTTGCCATGAAAATAGCTTTTGATTGCTGACATGGTATTAAATAAAATAATCAGGATCTGAATGTGTTTGTAGATTCCCAAGTGATGAACAGAGACGTCAGTCATGGACAAGTCGCAGGGAAACTAAACACTTAGTTTTAAATGGTTAAGATGACAGTCCTGGAAGGATGTCACCAGTTAGCTTGGCAGTGTAACACACAAGTTCAGCCTCAAAGCCAAACTTTGTTTTTTTGTTTTGTTTTGTTTTTTTGGTTTATGTGACTTTATTACATACTAACATAGGCTATAAGGTAAGTAGTGATTGTTCATATGAAGTTTACTCAAGTGGAAGAATGTAAGTAATACATTTACACCTACTAGCATTATGCATTATATTGTGAAAAACTAGATTATCTTAATATCAAAACCTTAAATTTTCTCTGGACTTAATGATAAATACATGTCTGATCGTTGGAACGAACCAAAAAAAACTAGAAATCGCATTCATGACGATTTATGGTGATTTTATTTCTTTGCCTACATTGACGCTAATGCATTAAGAGGAGGGGGTCCCCCGTACCAAGATGGCGGCTCAATTGACGCATTCGTTCCAATGTGCTGCCGTATACAAGGCGACATCTAGTGTGTATATATCTATGCTACAGTTATTTAAACAAGCTTCGGATTCGACGGAATCGGTTCATAGATTCATCTGGTAACCGTGCACGTTAATCTAGTTTTCATGGCGGATCAGAGTCTCTGTGTCTCCACACGACACACAGTTACACCGCCAGTGTGTAATTTCATCCAAACTCTGTAGAAATCTGTCAGTCTGTACCGTTCGTTAGGTGAGTCGTTTAACTGACTCAGCAATTCCACATGACTCAGCAATTCTGTCCTATTTGCGACAGTTGTATATGTCGTGAACAGTGTTTACTTCAGGCACTGACTCTCTTACAACTAAACTCCTAACTTCAGCTAACAATTTAATATAACTTTATATTATTGTTTTTATGATTTGGTTCATTGCTGAACTCGAGATGTTTACTGATTATTAACAACAAGTTAGTAACGAGTCATTATTGCTTCTGGAATCTTAAATAAAACTGTATTAAAGTTAAACAATATATAAGAAATAACAATCAGTATTAATCTTTATTGATTTCAGTCAATCGAATCGAATCAAATTTTATTTGTCACATACACACACATACAGGGTTTGACATGCAGTGAAATGCTTTATGCAACTGTCCGGTATTCGAATAAAAAGTATAAAAAAGCAAAAAAACAAAATAATAATAATAAAAAAAAGTATAAACTATATAAGAAAACTATATAAAAAACTGAAAATATAAAAGAAGAAATAATGTATATACATATGCATAAATATACATATACATAAATGTGTATGTTTTTTAAATATTGTCCTTAAAGTGTCCAGGTGCAGTAT
This sequence comes from Tachysurus fulvidraco, assembly GCF_022655615.1. Classification (NCBI taxonomy): domain Eukaryota; kingdom Metazoa; phylum Chordata; class Actinopteri; order Siluriformes; family Bagridae; genus Tachysurus; species Tachysurus fulvidraco. The sequence continues at coordinate 25,578,578 of NC_062534.1, forward strand.
GGTGTGTAGAAAGTGTAGAAAGTGGCACTGTGCTGTGTCCAGAATTAAAGTGTCCGTGCAAAAAAAGGGGGTTAGGATTAGGGTGCGTAGCACAGTGGGGATGGAGAGAGGAGTCCAGTGCTAGATCCTGGGTGTCTCCTGGTTTAAGATCCTGATGGCCTGTGGGAAGAAGCTTCTCCTCGTCCTCTCTGTGTTTGCTTTCAGGGAGCGGAAGTGTTTCCCTGAACGCAACATAAAAAAGAGACCATTGTTGGGATGACTGAGATCTTCTACAATCTTCCTGGCTCTGGTCCTGCACCGTGTGCTGTAGATGTCCTGCAGGTCAGGGAGCTCAGTGCGGATGGTACGTTCAGCTGACCGCACCACCCTCTGGAGGGCTCATCTGCCCTGCATGGTGCTGTTCCCGAACCAGGAAGTGATGCTACCCGTCAGGACGCTCTCAATGGTGCAGGTGTAGAAGGTCTTTAGCACCTGGGAGGGTAGTTTGAAGTCCCTTAAGCGTCTCAGATGGTACATACCCTGCTGGGCCTTCTTCACCAGCGTGTTGATGTGACAGGACCAAGACAGGTCCTGTGTGATGTGAACACCTAGATTTTGCTGTTTAATTTGTAAAATTATTCTAATGAATCCCATTACAACCAGTAGTATAAAGTTAGTAATAAATATAAATGTGTGCATATGAAAATACATACAAACACATTTCTGTGATAAAAAAATCTTTATATTAATATTATATTATAATATTATATATATTAATATATAATATTCTCATGGATTAAAGGCATCGATATTTTCTTTATTTTAAAAGCTACAATTCATATAGAGGTGTTTATGTAACTTTAATAAAGTATTTATTTATTAACACCAGGAGTTACACATAATGGTCGAGTCCCAAATGCCGCTGTACCCCATAAACAAGTGCCCTAGTTAGTGTGCACTACCCCTAACAGCTCCTAGGGTCTCTAGGACATTTCAATAAGGCGCCATTTTGTATTTATTCCTTACAAAGTCAACAGCACTACGCATGCGCGAGCACGAGTTTCAGCATTATCACTACGCATGCGCGAGTTTCCACCCTCTGGTCACAACGGGCTGTTTTTTCTTTAATAAACAGTTTAAATCTTGTACCAGATTTGAACACGAAGTTCTTTCTAAGACTTCCACTGTCACAGGTTAATATTTCACATATCAGGGTAAGTGTCTGACGAGAATAAGATAAAAACGCACTGTTAGCCACATTAGCTAACAGCTGTGAGGGAAAACGACCGTTTCCGACAAGCCCCGCCCCCTCTTCGCTAGGATTGGCTACGTAATAAAAAGATGCCCACCGATTGGACAATCTAACGTTTTGTGACAAAACGTTAACAGTTTATAAACGATTATAATCTAGTTCATATGTAATTTAATGTTAAATTGTTAGTTACATTTTCTTGACTAAATTTTGGTATTTATTTATTTATGGACTTATTAGTTAATTAATTATTAATATTATATTATTCGTATTTACTGTAGTGACGAAATCTCGGGGGAAGTCGTGGCCTAATCACGACTGAGGTGCCCTTGAGCCGCAGCATAAATGACTGCCCACTGCTCCGGGTGTGTGTGTGTGTGTGTGTGTGTGTGTGTGTGTGTGTGTGTGTGTGTGTGTGTGTGTGTGTGTGTGTTCGCACTTTGGATGGGTTAAATGCAGAGAACGAATTCTGACTATGGGTCACGTCACGTTAGCCGTATGTCACGTCATCTCACCGCTAGATGGCAGGCTTGCTGAAGTTTAAAAGGAAGTCAACTCAATAGTTTTAAAGGTGGGGTTCATGTTGTTTAAAAGCCAATGTTGACATATAAAATCACCAAAACAAACACGCCCCTATTTCCTATATTAACACGTCCTACTTCTTGTCCTTATCGTAAGTCTTTCTTCTCTTTCTTTCTTTGTTTTTATCCTCCATGTCGATGTTAAAACCGCTTTCTGCTAATGTCACACATGCGCACTGAACACTCTCTCTGCCCATATTGACAAGACACGCCCCTTTCTGCTCATTGGCTACACGTTTGTTTTGTACTTGTTTTGTTTGTCGTCCCGACTTGGTTTTCCGAAGCATTTCTCAAACAACGGAGACCCCACCTTTAAGTTTATTGTTCACAACAAACAAACAAAAATAACAGCCACATTGTAAACTAGAAGAACAAAAGTATTTATTCTGATCATCTACACTTTTGTTCTTTTAGTTTACAATCAGATAGAAGAGATTATTAAAAACCTAGAGGTTAATTAACACAAAACATAAACACAGCAGAACCTTTTATTTCATCTAAAAGAGGATTGTAAGACATAAACCAAACCAGACTCGCATTAAATACACTTTCCACCTTCTTCCAGATTAAAGATGCATTTTAATTTCTTAAACCTTTGTGCAGTTAACACACTCTTGAAAGCTTACATAATTTTGATGTTTTCCAATGATTAATAAGTCATTAATAACATATAATCTATAACCACATGTAGAGTCATTCCAGAGAAGTTAGTGTGTAAATTCCAGTAGGTATATAAATGTGTACACATCATAGTGTGATGTCATCTTTTCTTCCTTATGTTCCTTATGCAGGTTTCCACCTTCAGTATGGAAGAAGGGAGTGTCTTTCCTGGACCGGAGTACTGCTGTGGAGAAGATCTGAGCAGAATCTCTATGGTTCCTCTCTCTTTCGCCTATACACCTTTCTCTATCCAGATCCCAAACAACTACAGTAACGTCAACCACTTGACTTCATTTCATCACCAACACGGCTCTGAGGCTGAGCAGACGTGTCCCTCTGTCTGGGACCATGATTTTAACACACATGGATTTTCCTGTCCACTTTGTTGTGACCCGTCCAGCTCACATTTGTCCCCCTCTTCTCCCATGTGTTGTTCTGATGGCCTCCTTCCTCTCACTAGTCTGTATAAGTACCAGAGTCCTATGACTGCATCACACGCCTGGACACCATTTCGGTATCACACGTCTACAGTGAGTGAATGTGTTACACACAGACCTTTACAGTTCAGTTCATAAGACTCTCTCTACTCACGATAAATAAAAATGCAATTAAAGTTCAGTGCGATGTTAAATTAGTTACCATCCAAAAATTGTGACTACATTTTTTTTCTTTGTGATGTAACATGACGTGTAAAGGAAAATCTCACTCAAAAATAAAACCTACAGCTCACTATCCCGATACATTTGGAGGTTTAGTTCAGACATTTTAAAAAGAAATGAATTGAACACAAGATGTTTGAAAAAGATTTAAGATCTTGGTTATTTAGACCTTAGAAGATATTTAAGATATGAGATGTTTTTGGATGTTAACTTTAACTGAGATGCATTTTGTTTATTAATTAATGTCGGTGGCTTAGTGGTTAGCATGTTCGCCTCACACCTCCAGGGTTGGGGGTTCGATTCCCGCCTTCGACTTGTGTGTGTGGAGTTTGCATGTTCTCCCTGTGCCTCGGGGGTTTCCTCCGGGTACCCCGGTTTCCTCCCCCGGTCCAAAGACATGCATGGTAGGTTGATTGGCATCTCTGGAAAATTGTCCGTAGTGTGTGTGTGTGTGAGTGAATGAAAGAGTGTGTGTGTGCCCTGTGATGGGTTGGCACTCCGTCCAGGGTGTATCCTGCCTCAATGCCCGATGACGCCTGAGATAGGCAAAAGCTCCCCGTGACCCGAGAAGTTCGGATAAGCGGTAGGAGATGAATGAAAGAACTGTTTGAAAGTTTATTGTTTAATTTTTGCTGACATTTTTCTGCAAAAAAACAACTTTTTTGAACATTAACTTCAGCCTTCATTTTCTCTGTATGACACCTTAAGAACACAGATTTTACAGATGTATAGATGTATTTCTTGCTCTTATCTTGTGTTCAGGTTTAATCTGCTCTAATCCCTGTGTCTCTTCAGGCAGAACTATGTGACACTGTTAGCAGTATAACCTCAGAAGAGGAGCAGATCTTCTCCACCCATGAGTCTAACAGTCACTGTAATCAGATGGATTTAGGCCACAGTGTACGCTCTTATTTCATACAGTACTCCTGCTTATATGTAAAAATGTAAATCAGTGCACCAGTAATTTAGCTCCAGTTAATGTGTTAATTAGTTGTATTGGCTACTGTGGAACAGCAAACCTCATTTTTGTGTGTATCATCAGAGGCAAACATTTGGTCATTTATCACTTTAACTATTGCTTTTTTTTTTTTTTTTTACTTCTGATATGACACAAAATCTGTCTAAAAAACTTGTGCATGTGATTTCTATACAAGCAGGAGCTGTTTTTCAAGGATTTTTGTTATACCTACAATATAAATAAAGAATAATAACATTCACTAGCAAAAAATTCACCCAATAGCAAATGTTACTGTTATTGGGTTAAACAAATTATTCTTATTTTCTCACTAGCAGGTTCAGCCCACATTTTGTCCTGTACCTCCTGATATAGAGACAGTTGGACAAAACAAGGACAGCATACGGTACTAACACACACACACACACACACACAAAATCACGCTCACACACACATTCACATACACACACACACAATCACATACACACATTCACACAATCACACACACATTCACTCACACATACATACACACACAATCACACACATACATATCCACACACATTCACTCTCACACACACATTCACACATACACACACATTCACACACACACACACACATACACACATTCACACACACACACAATCACTCACACACACACACACTCACACATACACACATACATACTGTAGGGCACTCTAGGGAGGTGGACACGAAACAACAGCACCAAGTCAGGAAGTCAGGTAAAAAACAGGTGGGCTTTCCCCAGGGGCTCCACAAGGTCATCCACTCGGGGGAGGGGATCGCTGTCGAGCTCTGAAAATTGTTACAGAGACAAAGGCTTCTGTCGGGCTTAGGCACTACCACAATGGGGCTGGACCATGGGCTGGCAGACTGCTCTATGATTCCATCCCTCAGCATCCGTTCTACCTTCTCCTCTATAGCCTGACGGTGGGCTTCTGGGACTCGGTATGGCCACTGTTGAACCACCATCCGGGGAGGGGTTCTAATCTCATGGTGCACCAGCTGTGTGAGGCTCGGCACGGAGAAGACGTCCGAGAACTGGTCCACTAGCTCTGTGATTTCTTGCCGTTGGGCTGGTGCAAGATCTTCCCCTTCCTCACTAGGGCATGCTCTTGGGGGTCTGTGTTAGAGGTAGCAAACACAGACAGAACAGGAATCAAGGAATACATTTTTTCAGTAGATATATATTCGTATATATATGATATGATATGACTGTGTGTCTGAGTGCTTTCTTGGCTGCTGCAGCTTATAATTTACTGAGCTGATTCGCTCAAGGACTGTGTATGGGCCCTGCCACTTGGCCAGGAATTTGCAGGTGGCATTGGGGACAAGCAGCATCACCTGGTCACCTGGCTGGAATTCACCTGGCTGATCGGACACACACATACATGCACACACACATACACACAGACACATACACACATGCACACATACATGGACACACACATGCACACATACATGGACACACACATGCACACACACAGACACATACATGCACACACACAGACACATACATGCACACACACATACACACATGCACACATACATGCACACACACAGACACATACAGACACATACATGCACACACACAGACACATACAGACACACACAGACACATACATGCACACACACATGCACACACACAGACACACATACAGACACATACATGCACACATACAGACACATACATGCACACATACAGACACATACATGCACACACACAGACACACATACAGACACATACATGCACACATACAGACACATACATGCACACACACAGACACACATACAGACACATACATGCACACATACAGACACATACATGCACACATACAGACACATACATGCACACACACAGACACACATACAGACACATACATGCACACACACAGACACATACATGCACACACACATGCACACATACAAACACATACATGCACACATACAGACACACACAGACACATACATGCACACATACAGACACACACAGACACTTACATGCACACATACAGACACACATACAGACACATACAGACACACATATTGACACACATGCACACATACAGACACACATATTGACATACATGCACACATACAGACACACACAGACACATACATGCACACATACAGACACACACAGACACATACATGCACACATACAGACACACACAGACACTTACATGCACACATACAGACACACATACATGCACACATACAGGCACACATACAGACACATACATGCACACATACAGACACACATACAGACACACATGCACACATACAGACACACATACATGCACACATACAGACACACATACAGACACATACATGCACACATACATGCACACACACATGCACACATACAAACACATACATGCACACATACAGACACACACAGACACATACATGCACACATACAAACACATACATGCACACACACATGCACACATACAGACACATACATGCACACATACAGACACACATACAGACACATACATGCACACATACAGACACATACATGCACACATACAAACACATACATGCACACATACAAACACATACATGCACACACACATGCACACATACATGCACACATACAGACACACACAGACACATACATGCACACATACAGACACACACAGACACACATATTGACACATACATGCACACATACAGACACATACACACATACAGACACACATACATGCACACATACAGACACACATACAGACACATACATGCACACATACAGACACACACAGACACATACATGCACACATACAGACACACACAGACACTTACATGCACACATACAGACACACATACAGACACACATGCACACATACAGACACACACAGACACATACATGCACACATACAAACACATACATGCACACACACATGCACACATACAAACACATACATGCACACATACAGACACACACAGACACACATATTGACACATACATGCACACATACAGACACATACACACATACAGACACACGAACACATACAAGCACACATACATACACACAAACATACACACATCATCTTTAGGTATTTTATTAATAATAACTATGTCAAATGCCTATTTAGTTCCTTCTCAGAAAACTCTAAGAAGCCCTGCCACTGCACTAAATCTAAGTGTTTAAAACTGTAAGTAATTTATTTATTTATTTATTTTTGAATCCTGATTAACAAATATAGAATGTGTTCAATGTTTAATTTAAAACGCAAACAAACAAACAAATACTCAAGTTAAGGTTTTCTACTCGTATTACTGCGTGTAAGTTAATTGCCTGACCACAAATCTCTCACCAGATACTGTGACTGCTTCGCAAACGGAGAGACCTGCAGTGAATGCAGCTGCATTAACTGCTGCAACAACACGGAGCATGCGACTGATAGACACAGAGCCATTATGGTCAGGTCTTACAGAGTAACATTACACACTTTCATTACAATGCATCATGATGGAACATCCATCTTTACTTTATGAGGTTTATGTATGTGTGAGGTTAGTTTTTAGTTAGTAAGTGGATTGTAGAGTGGCTCCCTGATCTTATGATCTCAGTAGGTTTGTAAGTTTCCCTCTAACGCGTTGTAAACGAGTGTTTAGTACTGTATGATATATTCTACCACCACACCACATGATAAAACTCACTCTGGATGACTGCAGATTTGTGCCTCAAACCCATCTCTGTAGTCACCTCTTACTGTCGCAGACGCTCTCATCACCAGCTCTCGTCTCCACAGTCACCAGCTGCTTCATCCTCTGCCTATGCTTTCTCTCACTCACCATGGGAAACGGACAGGGGTGGTGGTACAGGTCTACTGTTGTCAAGGAGACGGTGCTTTACACCTCTCCTCTTGTCTCATTTAACCATCTCCTCTTTTGAATCCCATGCCATTTTAGTCACATTTCAAATCAACCTTGTCATCATTGTTATCTACCTCCCTCCTGGTCCCCTAGGAGACTTCCTGGCAGAAATGGACACATTGGTTAGTCCTTTCCCTGCCAATAGCTCCCCTCTATCAGTCTTGGTGATTTCAACCTCCTCTCTGACGATTGAAGCTTCAATCTTCTTCCCTCCTGACTCTTTTCAACTCATTCGTCCTGACACTCAACAGCTACATCCTCACACACAAAGGAGGAAATGTCCTGGACCTGTTTTTTACCCGTCCTTCCCCAGCTACAGACACGACTGTTACCCCACTGCACGTCTCTGATCATCACCTGGTATCCTTCACCATCACTCTCCTTATCCTACATAAACCTACCTCCCACCCCCTCTCTCTTACCCGCTGCATCCTCCACTCTGTCTCCCCTTCTTTGGGCACTCTTTCCTCTCGTCCTGATCATGAGTCCTTTTCCTTCTGCAGGACCTTCACTTCTGCCCGACTGCACCCATATCTCACAGTCAGGATTCCCCCACTCCTTCGTTGTCACATTTCTCATCTGTAGCAGCAGATAAGCTTTTACAACTCATCCGGTCTTGCAATCCTACCACCTACCCATTTGATCCAGTCCCTTCCACTATACTCCAGACCATCTTCCAAGTCCTGCTGCCCTTCATCACCATGATCACCAATGGATCCCTAATATCTGGTCATGTACCAACTACCTTCAAGGGAACAACGGTTATTATCATCCTGAAGAAACTTGCTCTGGATCCATCAGACATCAGTAACTACAGACCGGTATCACTTTTCTCTTTTCTTTCAAAAATTCTTGAACGCATCGTCTATAATTGACTGTCTGTCTATCCCTCATAACAACCTCCAAGATCCCAACAGTCTGGCTTTAAACGGCTCATTCTGTTTAAAGAAACAGAAACCTTTTTGAGAAACTACAACAGCCAAACTGTCATCCGTCCTCATCCTCCTTGACCTTTCAGCAGCGTTTGATACGGAAAACCTCAAGACTCTCTTGTCCACCATCAGGAGTCTTGGGATTTGCAGATCAGCTCTGGAATGGTTCGCTTCCTACCTGGAAGGACGCTCATATCAGGTAACATCTGCTCCACGCAGACTCTCGACTGGCATCCCACAGGGCTCAGTACATCGTCCTCTTCTTTTCTCCCTGTATACTCAGTCTCTCTGTGAAGTTATTTCCTCACATGGGTTCTCCTACTACTGCTATGCTGATGATACACAACTTGTCTTCTCTTGCCAAACCCTCAGATACCACAGCTTCTGATCGGATCTCAGCATGTCTGGCAGCTCAATCCTAGCAAAACTGCTGTTCATACCGGGTGATTCATCCCCAGGTCATGACCTTGCCATATCCCTGCACAACCATCTGATATCCCTTCAGTCACAGCTCACAACCATGGACACTCAACTGTCCTTTTCCTCTCATGTCCCTAATGTGACTCGCTCATGTCAGTTTCTTCTCTACAACATTAGAAGGATTCTCCCATTTTCCCCACACAGGCTGCTCAGGTACATGTTCAGTATCTTGTCATCACTAGACTGGATTACTGTAACACACAGCTGGCAGGTCGACATATGAACACAATCTGTTCTCTGTAAATGATCCAAAATACAGCTGCATGGCTTTTTTTCAACCTGCCTAAGTTCTCCACACCACCACACTGCTGTGTTCCTCCACTGGCTCCTGTAGCTGAACACATCAGATTTAAACACTGATGCTGGCCTACAAAGCCACAACCAGACCATCTCCCTCTTACCCCAAAGCCCTCATCACTCCTCACACTGCACCTCACACCCTCAGATCTACAGCAATGCTCCACCGGTCCCACCTTCTCTCAGGGTAAGAGGGAAGTTTACTACAAGACTCTTCTCTGTTCTGGCACCGAGGTGGTGGGATGAACTTCCCCTAGAGGTCCGGACAGCTGAGTCACTGGATATTTTCAGACACAGAGTGAAGACCTACTTATTCAGGAAACACTTCAACTAGCATTCTTACCATTCTTAGCGTTCTTACCTGTTTGTTGTGTGTGTATTTAATATATATTTAATATAATATTAATATATATATATATATTAACCATAAAAGTTTATGCATCCAATGAGAGAGACTTAAGCACTTTTGTACATCGCTCTGGATAAGGGCGTCTGCCTAATGCTGTAAATGTAAATATTCAGCAACGAAAGGACATTTTGTTGTTTACGCCGAACCAAAACTCAGTATTGTTTTACATTTTATTTATTATGTCGTACTCTCTCTTGTCACTAATCCTGAGTTGTTCAGCCCACAGTGAAGCAGTAGGTCACACTGCATGTGATGAAGCTTCTCTGATATAACATAGATGTGTTCATTTTCTCATGGAAAAGACAGAAAACCAGTAAATCACATAGCTTGTGTTCATTTTCCACAAATGTGAAAGACTACATCAGGTTATCTCAGATTATTTTTCTTTCCTAGATATGTTTAGACAGAAACCCAGATGCATTTCGTTCTAAATTCAACAGCAGCATACAGGGGGTTACGAAAAGAAGTCACTCACGAGGCTGTAACTGCAAAAGCTCGGGCTGCTTGAAGAACTACTGCGAGTGTTACAAGGTGAAGTGACACGAGGTCACACAAGAAAACACGGAGGGCGTCTCCCTAATCTCCATCACAGGGACACATTTAGACACGTAGCAGGACATGTCTGATCAGAGAAAACTCCTGCTGGTTTCCATGGAGATTACCAACATGTGCTTGTGTTGTTCTGTTCTTGTGTCTCCTTCCTCACTTATTGGTTTGTTTGCCCTCAGTGTGTGCACCTGATTTCAGTTGTGTTCTTTTACCCCACGATCAGTGTGAGTATTTACACCTCGTAAGTGTTTCCGTGTTTCCTCTGATCCTTTAAACAGTTTATGTGTTTATCTCCTGAAATGAACTCGGGTAGCAGATCTTGGTTGGACCGCGTTTAAACTCACATCGAGAATTTATTTGTTATGAAGAAAACATTATTAAAGTTAAAAAACAAAACATAAATGTAAAGAATAAAAGATACACTCAATTATGATCAATTTAATTATGTATTAATTATGTATGTAAATAGAATTACAACCATTAATAAGAAAATACATTAAAAAAAACTGTACTTGTACAAAATAATTAAATAAGAAAATAAAAAACTAATAATAATGACCTAGCAGTTATAGGCATGAGACATTATAGTATAGACATTAAAAATCGAAACTTTTCCAAACTACCGTACATTCCTTTTAGAGTTGTTGTCCTTTTAGGAGCTGTAACGTAACCAAACACGTTTTTTCAATGATGGATTCTGTGGAATGTATGAAAGCAGGGGAGAGCAGGGGAGAGCAGGGGAACCCTAACCCTAACTTAAAGTTTTCCTTGGACTGAGAGGTTATTCCTTGGTCAGATTTGTTCTAACAATAGTTAGCTAATAAGTTAATAAGTTAATAGTTAATAAGGCAGCTGCAAACCTACAGTAATTAATCAGGAATAATTAACACAGCAATTAACCAGCAGTAATTAACCTACAGTAATTAAATTACATTAATTAACCAGCAGTAATTAACCTACAGTAGTTAACCAGCTCCTTGGTGTCTGTGAGTAAGTGACTGTGGGGTATTTTATAGCCCGAGTGGTCAAACAGAGAATTCCTGTTCAGAGCTGGTTCCTGGTCTCATGTTGTATCTTTGCTCATTTTCAAGTTGAAATGAAAACTTATAATACAATCTGAAAAAAGTCGTTCTATTAAATGGATTTGCGCTAATTTATAAATTGTTGCTGTTGCTGTTGTTTAATATTATTCATTAAATCTTACAATCATAAATAAAGATTTTCAAATGGCTCAAACACTCAAAAACAAGTGAGTATTTAATATTAAATATTTTAGTCACACTTTTTGAGTACTAATAAAAATAGTATTTGGGTAAACTGAATATAAACTACATACTGTACTAATCTATATGTTATAATGCCTTGTGTAGTTTGTTATGATCAGCGTGGAATGGCATGTGTTTTACAGGCTCAGATCATGTGCTCTTCTATGTGTAAATGTGTGAGCTGCAGTAACTACGGCACGAGTGAGGTGGAGAAGCAGAGCACAGTGGAGACGTCTACACACACCCACAACAACACAACACAATGCACAGCTAAGTGAGGCGAGCGGGCGGCTGTGTTTAACACAGTGTCTTGATCTGGATTTAAACTTATTTCTGAAACTTATTTCTTATTTGTGCGTGCCTGCGTGTGTGTGTGTGTGTGTGTGTGTGTGTGTGTGTGTGTGTGTGTGTGTGTGTGTGTGTGGAGCAGTTTGTCATGTCTCACAGATGCTGCAGTCGAAGCCACATGTGGTTGTCTGCTGGCTCAGGCTGAGGAGGTGGAGAAAGATGGACTCTCTCGAGTTCAGGCTGAGCGAGTGACCCTGGAGGAGTTTGGATACTGTCTAACACAGATAGTACACTTCATGTTCAAACACACACAGTTAGAGCTGTGATACACACACACACACACACACAGTTAGTGCTGTGATACACACACATGCAGTTAGTGCTGTGATACACACACATAGAGTTATAGCTGTGATACACACACACAGTTAGTGCTGTGATGCACACACATGCAGTTAGTGCAGTGATACACACATATACACACACAGAGTTAGAGCTGTGATACACACACATACACACAGAGTTAGAGCTGTGATATACACACACACACACATACACACACAGTTAGTGCAGTGATACACACGCACATACACAGTTAGAGCGGTGACATACACACACATACACACACAGAGTTAGAGCTGTGATACACACACACACATACACACAGAGTTAGAGCTGTGATACACACACACATACACACAGAGTTAGAGCTGTGATACACACACACACATAAAAACAGAGTTAGAGCTGTGATAAACACACACATACACACACAGTTAGAGCTGTGACATACATACACACACACACACACACACACACAGTTAGAGCTGTGACATACACACACATACACACACACAGAGTTGTGTGATACACTATAGGGAACATGTGTAAAATCTTTTAGATCATATATTTATGTAAAGTATAAATATTTCACAAGTATGAATATTGTTTATGTTTATTTCACATTTTTTAACAATTATTTTTATCTTGTTTTTTATATTTTGTCATTAGATTTTTATCCCATATCTTTGAGTATTTGTGTTAAACATATGATTGTAACTTAATATATTTCAGTTTAAACTTGATTTTTAATGTTAACAGAATTTATACATTATTGTTTTTGTACTTGTAATAAACAGTTCTGTTAAAACGACCCATATATAAATATATAGATTTGTTCCAGTGTTTAAGTTGATAGTGTTCAGTGTGTGAATGTTATTTTCATGGTTGTTTGTTTGCTGCTGTATTTAATTGATCCAGGTATTTAATTATATTGTGCATTAGATTTATTTTCTCGGTCTGAATCCTTGTTGTTTATAAGCAGTGCAGTGACGTTGAACTGTTGGCCTTTTTTTATTTAACACTGTATGTAGTTTAACATCTGAGGGAAGCTTCTTAGTGCTTATTATCTTTGTTATTATTGAAACGTCTTAACGTTTATTTTAAATAAATGTCACTTGTTTTATTCTGCAGATTGTAAAGTGTTGTGATTTTTTGGAGACTAAGGTAAAGGGTGAACCTCTGTATCGATCGGTGTGTTCTTGACGTCAGACGCGTGTGTGTGAGGGTTAATACAGACGTTTTTGCTGTGATAGGAGCGGTTTGGAGCTGCAGTTGTTTCTCACAGTGGGACTTTATTGAACCGGCAGTCCTGGTGTTTGTGATGGAGATAAAAACAGACGGCGCAGCCGGACACATCACACATCACACACTTCAGATGAACAGCATGGTCAATACTCCTCTTACACTTTAAACTCTAGTTAAACTTCTGTTCACTGATTATTTGAAAGTAATAAAGAATGTTCACTGTATTTTTTCTGATTAGATGCCACGCATGCAGGCTTTATGGACGTGCTCGGTGCTGATTGTCATTTTGTTCACAGAGTCGCACTGCATTCAGAAGGTAAGGCTTTAAATCTCCATCGTTAAAGTGAGGATTATTCTGTCCTAACGTGTCCTCTCGTTTCTCCAGACGACTCTGACTAAAAACTGGGGACCGCAGTCGATGCTGTACCTGAAGGGGAAATGTGAGTGTTCGTTCTTTTACGTAATTAACACAATCAATACTAATAAACACTATCACCACCGGCACTGTTTATTCCCTGTGCTTCCAAACCACTAGTCAACTGCTGGACCAATAAAAATAACATGTAAAGAATCCATCTTTTATTTTGGACGTTTTTGTCCTTAAAATGAGCTTAATTATTATAAACATGAGAAAAAAAGATTCTTTTCTTGTCTTGTGCAGAAGATTCAGGCTGCTGTAACTAAACTCCTGCATTTATAAGTGACTTAAAGTCATCTTTTAATTCACCGTCCCTTTAATCGACAAGCTGAACTTGATCAGGTTCATTGTTATTGACTTCCAGGACAGTAAATATTCATAAATGACCATAAAGAATCCACAGAACTCATAATGTCCATTCACTCAACCCTCGTCTCTTACTCTGGTGCGTTTAAAGGAAACGGCTCACTGAGTTCTTCTTCCACAGATGGGAGGAGATACGTTCCAGACAGCGGTGTGGACTTTTATAAATCAGCTCTGAAAAGCTGGTACGCAGTTATCAGAGGTATGAAACATCCAGCGCATCATAATGTTTTCTTTTTTATTTTCTTTACATACTAGTATATAAACAACATTATATACAAAAGTAATATATATATAATACAAAACAGTAAGAGTAAATAAACTAAAGTTCGGCATCAGGTGAAGTTCAAAGATTTATAT
>NC_062534.1:25598512-25603512 GCF_022655615.1 Tachysurus fulvidraco
CCAACAAACAAATAAATAAAAGCATGGGGGGGGGCAGAATCAATCACATGGTAGCGTTTGTTGCCATTTAAAATACTCTATGAAAGAGCCCCACTTATGGTGAAATTTTTCAGAGTTACCCCTGGATGAGGGAGGCACGGTGGCTTAGCACGTTCGCCTCACACCTCCAGGGTCGGGGGTTCGATTCCCACCTCCGCCTCGTGTGTGTGGAGTTTGCATGTTCTCCCCGTGCCTCGGGGGTTTCCTCCGGGTACTCCGGTTTCCTCCCCCGGTCCAAAGACATGCATGGTAGGTTGATTGGCATCTCTGGAAAATTGTCCGTAGTGTGTGAGTGTGTGAGTGAATGAGAGTGTGTGTGTGCCCTGTGATGGGTTGGCACTCCGTCCAGGGTGTATCCTGCCTCGATGCCCGATGACGCCTGAGATAGGCACAGGCTCCCCGTGACCCGAGACGTTCGGATAAGCGGTAGAAGATGAATGAATGAGTGAGAGTGAGTGAGTGAGAGAGTGAGTGAGTGAGTGAGTGAATTAGTTGCCACCTTACACAGGATGTGCTGGAGCCAATACATGATTGTGTGAAAATCTGGTGTTGTTTTGGGTCACGTGTATGTAGAAATGTAGGAATATCTTTCAGGTGACGCTGCACATACAGATAAATATCTACATCATGTATATTTATATCTCAGGTTCACACTGAACTAAAGTAATGTGTTAATCTGGTGTCCTTGTGTTCTCGGGTTCTGTACTCATTACCCTGCTGGAGCTTCTCAGTGTTTGAAAACAGGCCAAATGTTTGACCTTGTGGCCAAAACCAACCAGAGAGAATCTACTGAACAACAGAACGTGTGTGTGGAACATTTCACATCATAACGAGCTTGAAATAAAAATACTGTTCTATTAAAAACTTTATACCTCATAAACATTAACGCATGTCTGCTGTCTGGAACCGATCGTGTTTATCAACTCTCCGTAAGCCATAAGTGTTCATGTGAGGAAATGTCTGTGTGTTTTAAACTCTTCTTCTTGTTGTAAGTTCAGTGAGAACTGTGGGTCCTACACTGTGGGTCCTACACTATGGGTCCTACACTGTGGGTCCTACACTGTGGGTCCTACACTGTGGGTCCTACACTGTGGGTCCTACACTGTGGGTCCTACACTATGGGTCCTACACTGTGGGTCCTACACTGTGGGTCCTACACTATGGGTCCTACACTATGGGTCCTACACTGTGGGTCCTACACTGTGGGTCCTACACTATGGGTCCTACACTGTGGGTCCTACACTATGGGTCCTACACTGTGGGTCCTACACTGTGGGTCCTACACTGTGGGTCCTACGCTGTGGGTCCTACGCTGTGGGTCCTACACTGTGGGTCCTACACTGTGGGTCCTACACTGTGGGTCCTACACTGTGGGTCCTACGCTGTGGGTCCTACACTGTGGGTCCTACACTATGGGTCCTACACTGTGGGTCCTACACTATGGGTCCTACGCTGTGGGTCCTACACTGTGGGTCCTACACTGTGGGTCCTACACTGTGGGTCCTACACTATGGGTCCTACGCTGTGGGTCCTACGCTGTGGGTCCTACGCTGTGGGTCCTACGCTGTGGGTTCTACGCTGTGGGTCCTAACTGTGGGTCCTACGCTGTGGGTCCTACGCTGTGGGTCCTACGCTGT
Source organism: Tachysurus fulvidraco (assembly GCF_022655615.1). NCBI lineage: Eukaryota > Metazoa > Chordata > Actinopteri > Siluriformes > Bagridae > Tachysurus > Tachysurus fulvidraco. Next base: position 25,600,189 of record NC_062534.1, read on the forward strand.
GGGTCCTACACTGTGGGTCCTACACTGTGGGTCCTACACTATGGGTCCTACACTGTGGGTCCTACACTGTGGGTCCTACACTATGGGTCCTACACTATGGGTCCTACACTGTGGGTCCTACACTATGGGTCCTACACTGTGGGTCCTACACTATGGGTCCTACACTGTGGGTCCTACACTGTGGGTCCTACACTGTGGGTCCTACGCTGTGGGTCCTACGCTGTGGGTCCTACACTGTGGGTCCTACACTGTGGGTCCTACACTGTGGGTCCTACGCTGTGGGTCCTACACTGTGGGTCCTACGCTGTGGGTCCTACGCTGTGGGTCCTACACTGTGGGTCCTACACTATGGGTCCTACACTGTGGGTCCTACACTATGGGTCCTACGCTGTGGGTCCTACACTGTGGGTCCTACACTGTGGGTCCTACACTGTGGGTCCTACACTGTGGGTCCTACACTATGGGTCCTACGCTGTGGGTCCTACGCTGTGGGTCCTACGCTGTGGGTCCTACGCTGTGGGTTCTACGCTGTGGGTCCTAACTGTGGGTCCTACGCTGTGGGTCCTACGCTGTGGGTCCTACGCTGTGGGTCCTACACTGTGGGTCCTACACTGTGGGTCCTACGCTGTGGGTCCTACGCTGTGGGTCCTACACAATAAGTTCTTCCTCTGATTCCTGGTTTTCTCCCAAACAAAACCACCTCATGAGCCATTAAGCTCCGCCCACTTGCCTTTTCTGCTCATTTGCATAATATGTAATATATGTTTTTGAGAATTGTTCACAAATTTGTGTCAGTGTGTCAAACTCACAAACATAACCTTTACGCTTGCAAAAGTATTCACACCCACTGAACTTTTTCACGTTACAACCACAAACAAAAATGTATTTTATTAGGATTTTATGTGATAGACCAAAAGTGGCACATAATTGTGAAGTGAAAGGAAACAGATAAATGGTGTCCACAATTTTTTACAAATAAATATGTGAAAAGTGTGGTGTGCATTAGTATTCATCCCCACTGAGTCAATACTTTATAGAACCACCTTTGGCTGCACTGACAGCTGCAGGTCTTTTGGGCTTTGCACATCTAGAGAGTGGCTGTATGTTTAGGGTCATCGTCTTGCTGGAAGCTGAAGCTCCGCACCAGTCTCAAATCTTTTACAGACTCTTAACAGGTTTTCATTTGGCTCCATCCATCTTCCCATCACCTCTGACCAGCTTCCCTGCTGAAGTAAAGCATCCCCACAACATGATGCTGCTACCACCAGGTTTCACGGTGAGGATGATGTGTTCAGGGTGATGTGCAGTGTTAGGTTTCTGCCACACATAACGTTTTGTTCAATTTTGGTCTCATCTGACCAGAGCACCTTCTCCCACATGCTTGTTGTGTCCCCCACATGGTATTTCTTTCAACAATTTCTTCTCCCCACTCTTCCAAAAAGAGCAGATTTGTGGAGTGCACGACTAATAGTTGTCCTATGGACAGATTCTCCAACCTGAGCTGTGGATCTCTGCAGCTCCACCAGAGCCTCTTAACTGCTTCTCTGATTAATGCTCTCCTTGCACGACCTGTCGGTTTAGGTGGACGTCCATGTCTCGGTAGGCTTGCGGTCGTGCTGTACTCTCTCCATTTCAGGGTGATGGATCGTACATCATGCTCCGTGAGATGTTCAAGGCTTGGGATATTCATTTATAACCATAACGCTGCTTTAATCTTCTCCACAACTTTATCCCTCACCTGTCTGGTGTGTTGTTTGGTCTTCATGATGCTGTTTGTTCACTAATGTTCTCTAACACACTTCTGAGGGCTTCACAGAACAGCTGTATTTATACTGAGATTAAATGACACACAGCTGCAGCTCTATTTACTCATTAGGTGACTTCTGTGGGCAGTCGGTTTCACTGGATGTTAGTTAGGGGTATCAGGGTAAAGGGGGCTGAATACAAATGCACACCACACTCAGATGTTTATTTGTAAAAAACATTTCGTCATCGTTCATAATTTTCATTCCACTTCACAATTATTTGCCACTTTCTTTCGGTCTATTTCATAAAATACATTTTCCTTTGTGGTTTTAACGTGTCAAAATGTGGGAAAGTTCAGTGGGTGTGAATACTTTTGCAAGGCACTGTAAACACAATACAGTGGCCACTTGTCAATCATTTCCGATGAGGCGGAGCCTTATTTACTCAGACAGTAGAAAGTCACTGTATACAGGAGGAGATGCAAATTCTGGGGTGTGGCCCAAGACAGGAGGCGGAGCTACAGTCAGATTGAACTGTAAGTGTTGAAATTTGGGTGGTGCGTAAATGTGCAAATCTCCATGTGGATTTTTGCGATGAGAATTCATTAAAAATATTGCTGTACATCAGCCAATCAGATTTCTGCAGGTATTTGGCAGTATTAACATTGAGCTTTCGTCACGAATCAGCGAGCTACTAAACTAATGCATTCGTCACTTTAAAGTGTTATTAATATCACAATAACGTGTTTATTCCTGTTGTGTTCAACGTAAACTGAATATTAATGTAAAAAGAATAGAATCATTTATATTAAATTATAAAGTTTTTTTTAACAGTTTAGTGTAAAGACTTTGAGTGCAGAGGAATTTATGGAGTATTATTTAATATAAGGTTAAAAAAACAATTTTAAGTTTTTCTGTTTATTAAAGTAAAACGATTGTGTTCGTGATTGGACGCGAGTGTGCTGTAGAGTCTGATCACTATTGTGTACGGTGTGTTGGGCTAATTGTGACTCCTGCTGTTCTCAGGAGCATGTGATCGCCATGATGACCATGTTCGTGACCATCCTCGTGCCCTCGGGGTGGATCCTCGCCAACCTGGAGAACTACAAGAAACGGCCCTGAGCTCCTGAACACGGCGTCGCTCGGCTCGTCTGCGTTCGTCCTCACAAAACCATCCAAGCTTTAATCAATAAAACAAAATGTAACCACACTGTGCTGGTCGTGTAAGTTGGTTTGTGTAATAATTTGGTTTTTAATAAACTGAGGGGAAGAGGGGGGTGTTTCGTGGGCGCTCCCACACCTCCAGGGTTGGGTGTTCGATTCCCACCTCCACCTTGTGTGTGTGGAGTTTGCATGTTCTCCCCGTGCCTCGGGGGTTTCCTCCGGGTACTCCGGTTTCCTCCCCCGGTCCAAAGACATGCATGGTAGGTTGATTGGCATCTCTGGAAAATTGTCCGTAGTGTGTGTGTGTGAGTGAATGAGAGTGTGTGTGTGTGTGTGCCCTGTGATGGGTTGGCACTCTGTCCAGGGTGTATCCTGCCTCGATGCCCGATGACGCCTGAGATAGGCACAGGCTCCC
>NC_062534.1:25618512-25651012 GCF_022655615.1 Tachysurus fulvidraco
CCTCACACAGCAACCGTTTACTGGGAACCAGAGGAACGATGAAGACGAGGAGGAAGAGGAGATCTCAGACTGAACACGTTCAGAGTCCAGCTGTGTGACCTGCTGTCAGGATGACAAATGGACCGGAGATTTAGAATAAACACACACTATGTTTTGCTAACCTTTCAGCTCCGTTTCTCTCACACACTCAACACACGTTATTCCTGAGCTCAGGTTCAGTTTACAGACCTTCTGGTGTGTGTGTATCTTGCTGCCTCTTTTCATTTATTTGTATCTATTACACAAATTGTGTAATTATTTTTCTTCATGAGGTGTTTTAGAGCTGAAACCAGCAGCGTGAAGCTTCAGCATCGTGTTTGTGTCCGAGCTCAAAGAGGATTTCTGAGTTTTCTGGTTAATTTATTACTCAAAGCTGATGGGTGTAACAGTGACATGCGGAGGAGCTGAACACACACACCACACTGAACACACACACATATCACACGCAACACTGAACACTCCCACACCACACTGAACACACCCACACACTGCACACTGAACACACGCAACACTGAACACGCACTCCCACACCACACTGAACACACACACCCACACAGTGGGTATAGGAGTGTGTGTGTGTTTGGCTTCTCATCTGAGAAACACTAATAAACTGTTTGTTACTCGAGTCACACATCGTCATGTTTCTTATATTTTACTGCTAGAAATATTTCTCCTGTTAAACAGATTAAATGTCGTCAGATTTTTCAACCATAAATTGGACAAAATCACAAGAAGCCTTGAGGTATTTTCCCCGTTCCACCGAGTGCATGGACACTGATGTATTTATTTATACTGGTGTAATTATATCTTACATTTTTCATTTCAATCCTCTGTTATCGAACTGTTCAGCACTTTGATCTGATATTTATTTTATCTTTATCACTTAAACACAAAGAGCTAAAATGGAGTAAATGATAAAATTCCTTTGATGTTTTTTTATCAAAATGTACAAAACTCACTCATGTTTGATTTGTGGAAAGAATTAATTCTTCATCTTGCTGGTAAAGATAGCATTTTATTTTTAAAAAAGATGGAAAAAAAAAGATAAACAAAAAAACAAAACAAAACAAAAAAAGAGCCTGGTGATGCATGAAGCGCTGTGAGGAATCTGGACCGGCGCCTTGACACATAAAAAAAAAAAATTCCACTCGCAGAAAAACGTGGTGGATTTGTTTCCTTTTTTCCTCAACAGGACATCTGTGTGTGTGTGTGTGTGTGTGTGTGTGTGTGGCAATCGTTCGCTACATGCAACTGGACTCCACCTGAGCTTCAGGGTTTTACACTTTAGAGGGAAGATTTACAGCACGGCCTCAATAAGTTAAAAACTATAGCAAAAGGTTCTGCTCAAATCTCACTAGATACATTTACAATATAACACCTGTGACAAAATAAACCGTTCCCCGATTTAAAATGCACCCCCGGAATCCTCCTCCACCTCATTGTTGTCATTGTGAATAAAACGAGATTTACATGTTTGCGTTATCGCCGTCATTGTTTTTTTTTTACTTGGAAATTAAATACCAAAAACAAAATAAACAAAAAACCCATTAAAAAAAAACAAAACACAAGAAAATAATCATCAGCTTCTGTGTTTTTGGTCACACGACATGTTCCAATTAGTTTACGGCATATGTAATAACATTTCTCTTTTATAAAATATTTTTATTCATACAATCCTTTGTAACTATAGCAACAGTACTGTTAACGTTTGAGTGGCGAGATATCGGACAGATCACCTCAGAGAAGAAGAAGAAGAACAAGAAGAAGAAGAACAAGAAGAAGAAGAAGGTGTAGAAACGAATGCAAAAGGGAAAAAGATCATTGTGGTGTTTAATGTCCTCTTCATACAGGCCGAGGTTCTGTACAGGTTCTGTTTAACTCAATATTGCTGGTCCTGGTCACCTGATCCACCGTGTCCAATCACACTGGGCCGTTCACCACCGCTGCCTCGGACACACACTGCTCTGTCCTGACACACACACACGTTACATGTGTCCATCAGTCTGTCTTTCATTAACAGCTGCTAAGAACAGTTCTCATAATTAAGTCATAATCTGCTCCATCTTGGACTGCACCTTTTTTTTTTAACCTTTATTTTATTGTCACAGAAAACAGCAACATTTGCTCTTAAATATGTAACAACAACAATAATAATAATAATAATAATAATAATAATAATAATAATGACAAACAGATGATGTAACACTCGAGCTGTACTCACTTGGCTTCCTCCATGGATGCTGCGTTCTCCAGAGGACCGTTGAGAACCTCACTAGCTTTTGTTTTCTCTTCTACATGCTTTACACTATGAGGTGTGAGAGAGGGAGAGAGAGAGAGGAAGAGGGGGAGAGAGAGAGACAAAGAGAGAGAGAAAGAGACAGAGAGACAGGGAGGGGGAGAGAGAGAGAGAAACAGCCATCAGATCCAACACCACATGATTTAATTAAATTCCCACACACACACACACACACACACACACACACACACACACACACACACACACACACACACACACACACACACACACACACACACACACCCCCGAATAAGAGAACAAAACCTACCCTGATTTGGGGCAGTTATTCATGGTCTCGTTACTCTCCCCCTCGCTGTTGCTCACTGCGTACTTGGCAGATGTGTCTTCAGAGGTAGACGTGTTCCCCTCCTCACTGAAATACACACACAGTACATGGCTTATGGCAGTATGGCTTATGTCCTGTGGGAGGCGCACGCACACACGCACGCACACACGCACGCACACGCGCACGCACACGCGCACGCGCACGCACACACACACGCACACACACACACACACACACACACAGAGCGGAGCACATTCAACAGTCTGAACAGAAGCGTGTGTGGGGAAGAGGGGCTGGAACGAGACGAAGGGAAAGTGCGACGGCGGAGTCAGGGATGAGACGATGGAGATGAGTCACTAATCACGTACAGTGTGGATGGGTGGAGGTATGTGCTCATGTTCAGTTTGTACATCACAACACTGTGTGTGTGTATACAGCTGTCACACACTGATCACGCTGTGTTACAGTCAGACCTGCCAACTAGGGGAACAGTCTGAGGAGGAAACACGTGGTCCGTCCTCACCACTGCATTAGTGGACACGAGCTCTCGTGTAATTACAGAATCACATCCACACAGTTATTAATAAGCACGTGGTTACTTTGTGTTTGAGAGACAAACTTTTTAATGCTGTATAATTATGTATAAAAAGCCTAGATCAAAGGCTACAGCATCGGCTCTGTAAACCACACCCCATTCTCAAACACACTCCACCTCTCACTCAGCCACGCCCCTAGCTCACCCCATCACTCAGCCACGCCCCCTAACTCATCCCATCACTCAGCCACGCCCCTAACTCACCTCATCACTCAGCCACGCCCCCTAACTCACCCCATCACTCAGCCATGCCCCTAACTCACCCACACTCCCTAACTCACCCCATCACTCAGCCATGCCCCTAACTCACCCCATCACTCATCCACACTCCCTAACTCACCCCATCACTCAGCCATGCCACTAACTCACCCACGCTCCCTAACTCACCCCATCACTCAGCCATGCCCCTAACTCACCCCATCACTCATCCACACTCCCTAACTCACCCCATCACTCAGCCATGCCACTAACTCACCCACGCTCCCTAACTCACCCCATCACTCAGCCATGCCCCTAACGCACCCCATCACTCACCCACGCTCCCTAACTCACCCCATCACTCAGCCATGCCCCTAACGCACCCCATCACTCACCCACGCTCCCTAACTCACCCCATCACTCAGCCATGCCACTAACTCACCCACGCTCCCTAACTCACCCCATCACTCAGCCATGCCCCTAACTCACCCCATCACTCACCCACGCTCCCTAACTCACACCCATCACTCAGCCATGCCCCTAAATCACCCACGCTTCCTAAATCACCCCATCACTCAGCCATGCCCCTAAATCACCCACCCCATCACTCAGCCATGCCCCTAAATCACCCACGCTCCCTAACTCACCCCATCACTCAGTCACACCCCTAACTCACCCCATCACTCAGCCACACTCCCTAACTCACCCCATCACTCAGCCACACCCCTATCTCACCCCATCACTCAGCCACGCCCCTAACTCACCCCACCACGCTCCCTCTACTCTCAGTCATGTTCCGCCTCAGAACACTGTCGTATTGAGTGGGGAGATTTCTAATGTGAGACTCAGGGAAGAGGCGGAGCTTCCAGTTTATATCAAAGAGTTCAAACAGATACACAACTGTCAATCATTCCAGATCCAAATATTAATTGGCTTTTATGCTGATTTTATTGGAATGCACAAAAGTTGGCAGGTCTGCAGTGTGTGTGTGTGTGTGTGTGTGTGTGTGTGTGTGTGTGTGTGTGTGTAAGACTATAACTGAGGATAAGCACATGCCTTGTATTTACATGATGAAACAACTGGATAAGTGACTAAATGCTGCCATATTTCTGAAACAGATGTGGTGTTTCGTTCCCATCCTGTTCCCATAAACCCAACACACGACTCCAGGCCTGAGAGCTGCTACACGGCTTCAACCTCAACGTGACCTTGTGATTTATAAGTGAATTAGAGATACATCACAAACAACTTGTGTCTGAAGATCATTTTGTGGTGATAACTGTATTACACGCCTTATTATAAATAACATATTGTTTATAAATAAGTTCATATTTATAATATTTTTACTTGCTGAAGAAAAACTTTGCTATTTTTAGCACATTGGTGTTTAGTAGTAAAAAAATCCCTTCAGCAGTGTAGCCATCAGCGCTTACGGTCATTACAGGCGAGAATAAATTAACACACGATCCAATTTCACAGAGATTAGTTAACACATTAGTTACGCAACAACTCGACAATACCATGTGTTTACACAGACTACGGCGACAAATCGCTAAAGTCTTTAATACAGTCACGCAAACACAATCTCAACGCCACACGTTTTAGCGTGTGTTTGAGGTGGCAGCATTTTAAATATGATTCTAATACATTTGGCCTGAAATGTCTCCTGTGCTGATGTTATCCTGTGACCTGATATGACACATGCAGATGGAGGAACACCAGTGAACAGATGAGTGTGTGTGTGTGTGTGTGTGTGTGTGTGTGTGTGTGGACTGAACAGCGCACATGTAAACAGACACTGCTCCTCCTGTACATACCCATAGGATTTCAACACTCTGATCCCCCACGCACGCAGAGAGAGAGAGAGGAAGCGCATGGTCAACACTCGACTACACACACACAGCTCACAAACCTGACTCACACACACATCTGTACACAACGTACACACAATTATAGCCGTGATAGTGTGTGCAAGCGCACATGAGTGAGTACATGTTCAACATCTGTACATACTTACACCACACACTGTATGTGTGTGTGTGTGTGTGTGTGTGTGTGTGTGTGTGTGTGTGTGTGAGAGAGAGAGAGCTGTATCAAACAGTAGATGCAGACAGAAAAGAAGTGAGAGAGACAAGAGTGAATATTGAGAAGCAGTCATGTGTACAAAGAGAAACAGATACGCACTGTGGACAAAGAAAGAAAAGGAAAAGTGTGTATGTGTGTGTGTGAGAGAGAGAGAGACACACACATGTACACACCTCTTGAACACAGCAGTTTCAGTTTTGGCATCTACAGTAAGGCTGAGTGTTTCCTTCATAGAGCCGTTAGTGACCGTCTCAGTGATGCGGTCCCCCGCTGCCTCCTCATCCACATCACAACCTCTGGACTGAGCAGTTGGAGATGCGTCCCACTGAGAGGTTCCTGGGAGAAGAGGAGAAAGGTCGAGCGCCGGTCAGGGAGAGATGGAGGAAGACGAGTGAGAGAAAGAGAGAGAGAGAGACGATCATAAACCAGGTTTCCACAATTCATGGTGAAGGATTTTTAACCTGCCTCCATAGAAACCAAGTGGGTCGTCAGAATGGAGGTTTGTCTGCTCACCTGCAGACGTGTTAACGCCCAGAGGGTCTGCGGGCTCTGCACTCGTCTCCATGGCAACTGGGGAGCTGCTCCTCAGGGGGTCTTTGGGGCTGCAGAGATCAAACTCAATAATAACTTCTGATTTGTACAGATCATTTGTACCGCCCCTCTTTGCATGACCTCTTCATGTTATGTTTGTGTATGCCAGACATTCTCACCTGACTGGCGTGAAGCTGGAGAAGTTGGCCCAGCCCGTTTCCGTAGCGACAGTGTTGGTAGGCGTGCTCCATGTGGAGGGAGAAGAGGAGGATGGAGCCAGCGAGCCTCCCGTTTCCATGGGTACGTCATCAAAATTGGCTGTCCAGGTGGGGCCTAAAACAAAGACATGCTGTTTAATAATAATAATAATAATAATAATAATAATAATAATAATAATAATAAAAGTCTGTTTAAATGAATATCATGAGAGAGAATGTGAAGTCACTTCCTCTCACCTTCTCCACTGTCCACTTCCATACGGTCATCAGCCGGAGGGTTAGACGCCTCAAATTGGTCTCTCTTCACATCCTCTTCCTCAGAGTCTGTACTCTCCTCACTGTCTGTACTGCCTGAGCTCCTGGTACAGGGAGAGAGGGGGTTAAGGGAGGAGTGAGAGAGAGACACACACACACAGAGAGAGAGAGAGAGAGAGAGAGAGAGACACAGAGAGAGACAGAGAGAGACAGAGAGAGAGAGAGAGAGAGACACAGAGAGACAGAGAGAGAGAGACACAGAGAGAGACAGACACACACACACAGAGAGAGAGACACAGAGAGAGACACAGAGAGACAGACACACACACAGAGAGAGACAGACCCACACAGAGAGACACAGAGAGAGAGAGACAGACCCACACAGAGAGAGACAGACACAGAGAGAGAGAGACAGAGAGAGAGAGACAGACACACACAGAGAGAGACACAGAGAGAGAGACAGAGACACAGAGAGAAACAGACCCACACAGAGAGACACAGAGAGAGAGAGAGACACACACACAGAGAGAGACACAGAGAGAGAGAGACAGTTGAACAACATTATCACTGTTCCCACCATACAGGAGCTGAGCCGTACCCAGGTACTCCTGATGAAATGGGCAAAGTTAAAATGTACCTGGAGCGTCTCTGAGCTTCGGGCGCAAACGTCACGTCCTTCTCATCCCATATGTCCTCCTCATCTGAGCCTGTGTCCTCAAACTGCTGGATCTTCTCCTTACAGCACGCCTCAAACAGAGCCATATTCGCCTGGAACACACAAACGTACATTAACATACGACAAGCAAACAAAATAAAATAACGGGAAAAAAGGGAAGCAGAAAAAAAAGGCAAACTAAAACTTTGTGTTAAAAACAAACTAATTACAAATAAGCACAATTACAGAATTCTATACGCTTTAAATTAATTTTTTTTTTACTTCATTATGATCAAAATTATTACAGTAAGTTGTGCATAAAATCTATCTAAAGGTCAAATGTAAAAGCACAATGTGTATTTTAGTGATGGACACACACTTTGTTTAACATGTTTGTATATAAACACATGAATACGAGTGTTAATAACACACATATGAAACAGTCCTGTGTGTGTTATAGAACCTTTCACATACTTACACTCTCATTTGTATTCAAGGAAAAATTGATGTCTGATATTCTATCAAAGGGAATACTGCAAGTTTAAAGAGAACAGAGATTAGTTCAGTTAAATCTGTCAAACACACACACACACACACACACACACACACACACACACACACACACTTAAAACAACAAACTTCAGCAAGACAACTCATTAAAAAATGCACAGATTTGTTAATTAGATCCGGAAAACATTATGGAAATAACTAATATTCAGATGGGATTAGTTTTCCAGATGTGTGTGTGTGTGTGTGTGTGTGTGTTCGAGCATATGTTCATTAGGCGTGTAAGGTTTTGTTGACCTATCACACCTCCACACCATGACTGAGGTACAACAGCATGGTCAGGAATGGCGGCGCGGGGCGTGGTCAGGAGTTGTGATACAGGGGCGTGGTCAGGAGCTGTGATATGAGTCAGGAGCTGAGCTATGGGGGCGTGGTCAGGAGCTGTGATACAGGGGCATGGTCAGGAGCTGTGATACGGGGGCATTATCTGTGATACGGGGGCGTTATCTGTGATACGGGGGCATGGTCAGGAGCTGTGATACGGGGGCGTTATCTGATACGGGGGCGTTATCTGTGATACGGGGGCGTGGTCAGGAGCTGTGATACGGGGGCGTTATCTGTGATACGGGGGCATGGTCAGGAGCTGTGATACGGGGGCGTTATCTGTGATACGGGGGCATGGTCAGGAGCTGTGATACGGGGGTGTTATCTGTGATACGGGGGCGTGGTCAGGAGCTGTGATACGGGGGTGTTATCTGTGATACGGGGGCATGGTCAGGAGCTGTGATACGGGGGGCGTTATCTGTGATACGGGGGCGTTATCTGTGATACGGGGGCATGGTCAGGAGCTGTGATACGGGGGCGTTATCTGTGATACGGGGGCGTTATCTGTGATACGGGGGCATGGTCAGGAGCTGTGATACGGGGGCGTTATCTGTGATACGGGGGCGTGGTCAGGAGCTGTGATACGGGGGCGTTATCTGTGATACGGGGGCATGGTCAGGAGCTGTGATACGGGGGCGTTATCTGTGATACGGGGGCATGGTCAGGAGCTGTGATACGGGGGTGTTATCTGTGATACGGGGGCGTTATCTGTGATACGGGGGCATGGTCAGGAGCTGTGATACGGGGGCGTTATCTGTGATACGGGGGCGTTATCTGATAAGGGGGCGTTATCTGTGATACGGGGGCGTGGTCAGGAGCTGTGATACGGGGGCGTTATCTGTGATACGGGGGCATGGTCAGGAGCTGTGATACGGGGGCGTTATCTGTGATACGGGGGCATGGTCAGGAGCTGTGATACGGGGGTGTTATCTGTGATACGGGGGCATGGTCAGGAGCTGTGATACGGGGGCGTTATCTGTGATACGGGGGCGTTATCTGTGATCCGGGGGCTTGGTCAGGAGCTGTGATACGGGGGCGTTATCTGTGATACGGGGGCATGGTCAGGAGCTGTGATATGGGGGCGTTATCTGTGATACGGGGGCGTGGTCAGGAGCTGTGATACGGGGGCGTGGTCAGGAGCTGTGATACGGGGGGCGTGGTCAGGAGCTGTGATACGGGGGGCGTGGTCAGGAGCTGTGATACGGGGGTGTTATCTGTGATATGGGGGTGTGGTCAGGAGCTGTGATACGGGGGTGTTATCTGTGATACGGGGGTGTTATCTGTGATACGGGGGTGTGGTCAGATACAGGAAACACTCATGTCATTAGACCAGGAAACACTGCAGGCAGAAGCTGGTTAAAATGTTTTTTGTATTAATTACCTGCAAACCAGTTCAGGTGTAAATAAACCTAATTATTTACGAGCAAGATGTAACATTAATTATGGCAGATTCACACAGGGTTAGTGATCACTGGGAATAGAGAGGTGATGAAAATACAAGAATAACTCCATCATACCAGGTCACCAACATGCCGTGGATTATTAACAAACATTACAGCTATCAGCTCACGATTCTCCAAGTAGTGCAAGACAACTCGTGAACAAGCTAAAGGTTAGAGGAAATACTTAACACGACGGAATTAACAGTGTGTCTAAAACTGATCTGAAATGGAGATCTATGGAAAAAATACCCACAATCCTCAGCACTAGCATAAGCTGCTCCTATTTAATCGGTTATTGGTTTTGAACATGTGATGGACCGTGATGTGGATGTGATGGGCCGTGATGTGGATGTGATGGGCCGCAACAGCACGAGCACATCATCTGTTATAGAACAATGTGACACGGGGCAGCAATGAGAAAAGACTAACTGGGAAAATACTAATGAGTTTAAATGGTTCTGCTGAATAGAGATAAAGTCAAATCAGATATTAATTAGTGTGTGTGTGTGTGTGTGTGTGTGTGTGGTGAAGGAGTCTGCAGTGTCAGTTCTGTGTAGCAGTAAGAGGTAAAGCTGGAACTAAAGGTCTTCAGGGGTCCACTTAGATCCGAAAACCTGATGTCCAACCCGAGACCCGAGCAGGTTCGGGTGTAAAAGTTTCACAGAACTGTCAATCAATTTACACAACATTCGGGTCCAGTCAGGTTAAAAACTAAATGCCAACGGGTCGGGTTGGACTTGGGGCTAATTTTTTGGGTCGGGTCTTTCTTTAAAAAAAAAAAAAAAAAAAAATAGATAATGCACGTTGGGTTTGGGTAAAAGGTGAATCGGGTCACTTCGGGTCGGTGCATTTCTTTAGACCCGAGAAGACCTCGAGTTGGAACCTCTTCAGGACAGAGGACTTGACACTGTTTACACTTTCTCTGAGATGTTATTTCTCTTATTAACTGTGAGTGAGAAGAGGAGCTGCCTTCACACACACTCCACAGCATTAAACTGTAACTGAAGGGATAAATACTGTACAGAATATTAATGACTGGTGAAATAAACACAGATCTGGGTTAGTGGACAGATTTTCTAAACAAAAAGCAACAATTCAGCCAAGAATGAAAGAAACAGATTTCCTCTTTACTCCAGAAGCGGTGAGACGTGTGTGATGTAAACAGTTCGACGTTTACGTCTGTAATCGTTCTCATTTCTCAAATATATATTTATTTATTATAATATTTTGAAATCACTAATAAAATTTGTGTCAATTCATTTATTTTGTGTGTTAAATATTTTATGCTGATTGATCATTTAGACCTTTGTTAAGTTTTATTTAACTAGATGAATTAAGCATGTGATTAGTGTACATTAAACTAGAGGTTATGTTCATGCTGATTAATTAACGAACGTATGAACATCCCGAACTCGTCTCACTGTGCGCCTGAGTAAAGTGTCAGAATTTCATTTCTGCTTCGATTCCCCATAAATCTGGATAGTTGTAGCCCTGATTAACCCCAGCAGCCCCCCCTTGGCCCCACCACCCACTCCGTCAGGACCCTGTGTGAGAGAAAAAGACCATGCAGGATGAATACTCACTCCACCACGTCGTCCTGATCCGCAAACTCTTCGTCATTGAAGCCGAACTGCTCAATAAAATTGGACGTCATTTGTTGCATCTGATAATCAGAAAAGGCCTGGCAAAGCCCAGGACCGGCGATAATGATATAGTCTCAACATAAATACACCTTTTAATGATTCAACTCTCTCACACACACATACACACACACACGCTCATGTAGTGTTTAGCTCTAATAAACACTGCTTTAGTGGCATCACTTTAGCATTTTACACTAGAGCACAGATTTAGAAGTCGTTAGTGTCGTTATTCTGTAATCAAAAATCTAAAAGACACAAATTCTGATTTAGTGGAAAAATATAAATAAATAAAGTACTAAGAAGATAGATTTTAAAAAAGGTGGCTGTTTTTAAATATAGCTAAATCCCCCCCCCCCCCCCCGTTTCTTCACTGATGCATTATTAACAGTTCTCTGGTTGTCCTTTCTCAGGGAGGACGATTAGAGGCTCTATACACAACAGTATTATAGTGTTTCGCTAGAACAAAAGGATCTACACAGTTCATCTTCTTACCGGAATCTAAGAACCCTTAAAGATTCGATGAAGAACTCCGTTCTAACTGGGAGAATGTTTTAGCTGGAAAGCTTTTAATTACTCAAAGAAATAGTTCTCTGCACTGTGTGTTTTCACACTGTGGGTTTCTCCAGCTTGGGTGATTAATTAAAACGTACGGTTCTTTGCTAAAACAGGGTTTTCCCTCTGAGCTGCAAACAGCAGTAAATATTGCTTTATTGTACAACAGATTTATATACAGAAATCGTGGACTCGTGGCGTGTGTTAATGGGAATATAACGAGTAAGGATTTATACAGCTGTAGAGCATGTGATGCTGCCCCCTACTGGATACACTCATTATATTCAATTACAGATAGGAACTTGAATTTTCTATCAAGTTTCTTTAATTCTTTAACAGGTCACTAGATCATTAGGAGTTTAGTCTCTAAAATATTTGACTAGAAACCCAGAATTCTGCCAACCAGAGAACTGAACATGGGCTTTAAGTGAATTTAATAATAAGGCCAGACATCTGTATCACAACAATAACGATGACCACAGTGTATGATTGCGGGATTACGGTGATTATCGGTGTAAGCTTTAATATTAGGTTAACAGACGAACGAAGATGACGATGTAGCTGAAGCTCTTGATGTTACCTGCTGCAGAGACGAGTCGTGGTGAAAGCCGCTGTCTTTAAAGTCCCCCTCATCGTCACTGGAGGAGTGAATGTGATGCGTGTTAACCTGCAGACGACACAGTGACACGTCACTTGACAGATTTATAGACTGCGAATTCTTCGGTCTCGGTGCAGAACGAGCAAACATTCAGCACTTACTAAATCTACAGTGTTTTTCTTGTTTGTGTCTGCTAACTGTCCTGAGGTGAAGGCCTCCCAACTTTCCCGCTCATCCTCCTGGAGCTCTGTAACACGATAAGATCATTAACATGTAAGGGTGCATTTTAACACAAGAAGGATGCATCTTTATCATTATACTCCAGGACACTAAGCCATGTTTACTCGCTACAGAAAGACAATGCATTAGTTATAGACCGTTAGTTTATAGAGTTATTTCTTTACCGTCTCACCCCACACATATCTGTAGTGCACTTCTCTATATGACTGTTGCTATGGCTACATGGTAAGGTGTTATATCTCTCCGTGTCGCTTTTAATTGAAAAACATTTCCACACCATGGCCTATAAATCACTTCTCCACACAAACCCACGACGTGTAAAAACATTTGCTGTGGAATCAGAGCTGTTATGTCAAGTTGTGAGGAACAGATGTTAGAAGATAAAGTTCTGTAGATGTGTCTGTATAGTGTATTGTGGTCTAATTCATCAGCTTTGAGGAGTATTTCTACCGACAGGAATGACAGCGAAACAGACGAGAGACAGACGCATGCGTACCTGCGATGAGCTGCTGAATCTGAGCTCCGTTCGGCCCCTTATCACTGTTGTGCACTATAGAGTTAGCAATTCTGGTGAGATGTCCCATATAACCTCTTCTACGGCCTCCTTCAGCCCTGAGAGAGAGAGAGCGCGTATTCAGTACAAACTGTATGAGAAGCACCAGTCCTGGTGCCACAGTTTAATGTTATTACAAAACAGATGTCACTCACTGCTCTTTCTCGTTGGAGCTCCAGGCCTCCAGGATTCTCTGCACCACCCGACACTTCTGAAACAGCTGTGAGGGGGGGAAAATATGACAACAAATAAAACCAAGGTTTGCAAACGAATCAGCTGTTACTTGTGTGTGTGTTGTACGGAATGATGGAGAACACCCACGTGTGTAATAAGGATGTTTTCTCGAACCGGCTCCTGATCGTCGTCTCTGTTGATCTCGGAGTCGTTGTGGGTCGGAGGCATCGCTAAGATCATCGCTATACAGATTTCTACTTGTATGTGCAGGAAGTTATTCCAAATGTATTTGAAATACATATCCTGTAATTAAAACATGGTACAGCATCGGGGTTAATAACATGAAGCAGACATGGTGCCAACTCTTTATTCCTCTTGTACCACAGCAAGAATTTTCTATTAAATAGAGCCATATACTGTGTGTGTGTGTCTGTGTGTGTGTGTGTGTGTGTGTGTTAGAAAGAGACACAGAGTAAGACTCACAAGGATGATTCCCAGCATGTTGAGGTTGATAAGTTCCTGGTTGATGAGGTGTGTGTTGGTCTGTAGAAGGCTGGCCACCAGTCTCACCACATTGAGGCGTGTGTTTCCCACCGGCGGGTCCAAAACGCCCCACGTCGTCTTCAACACTGTTTTCTGTAATCACGAAAAAAAAAAAACCTCATAAAAATGTTTGACATGATTATAAACGAACTTTTCCAAGCTCCGCCTTTAATCGGTTTCTTTAATTCTCACTTGATGTGTTTTAGCAGATTCTTTTTATACTGCGCTTTACTGCAGAGTTCATTTCTGACTGTATGTTTGTTTTCATGGTGAATGAACTCAGACCTTTGGAGGATCCAAGAGAAGCTGATGGAAATCTTTCAGCCTCGGTCTGACCGCCTCCAGGATGCTCTGATTAACAGAGAAAGACGGGTGGTTCATTCCAGGAGGACAAAGATCCAAGTGACCCTCAAACCTACACAAATGACAGACACGGTCACAAACCGACAGAAATCATGATCTAATGAACGAGCCAGAGGTGATGGTGGAGATGATAAGAGGTAGAACCCGAGAGAGGAACCAGGATGAAAAAGAAACCCTGAGGATTCGTGTGGAGAACAGCAGCAGCAGGTAGATACTTATACAGGTGAGATAAAACACAAAAGGGGAAAACATGATGAACCACAGTGATTAGTGTAAAATGTGTGTATGATGTGAAACACTGTTAGGATCACCATCTGATCACTTACGCTGGTCTCCGTGTCTCAAAGAGCGTGAGGAGGATCTGGATCACACTGACTATTGCAGATTCATTCTTCTCTTTGTCAAAGATATTAGACAGCAGCTGCTCAACGGTCTCTTGTCTGGGGAAGAAATAGCACAGGGTTAATGTTACTGTGGAGGGGATGAGTGGGTGAAAAGATAGAGACAGTGACAGACAGAGAGAGACACGCCCTCTCTGAGCTGCTTTGTCCTGATTGGTCAGATCTCTTCCCGTGTATAACATTAACATTATTTCTGTTCAGTTACATTTAATGTAAAAAGTGAACAAACAAAACTGACAGGTAAGCGTGAGTGTGTGTGTGTGTGAGTGTGTGTGTCTGTGTTCTGTATGGTGTATGTTTATGGTACGCGTGCACACACACACTCACCATGATGGTATGTGCCCCCACACCATGAATACACACACACTCCATGGACACACACACAGACACCATGATGGTAATATGCACACACACAATGATGGTATAAGAGCACGCGCACACACCCCCACCCCATGCTGGTACGTGCACACGCACGCACACAGATCATGAAAACACCATGATGGCATACGCACACCTACCCACCCCATGATGGTATGCGCGCACACACAAACCTCCCATGATGGTATATGTGCACCCCCCCACACACACACACACACACCCACACACAATGATGGTATACACGCGCACACACACCCCACACCCCCACACACAATGATGGTATACGCGCACACACACCCCCCCACACACACAATGATGGTATACGCACACACACACACACAATGATGGTATACGCGCGCACACACACACACACACCCCCACACACACACCATGATGGTATATGCACGCACACACACCCCCACACACAATGATGGTATACGCACACACACACCCCCACACACAATGATGGTATACGCACACACACAATGATGGTATACGCACACACACACCCCCATACACGATAATGGTATACGCGCACACCATGATGGTATATAACCCCCTCCCACGATGGTATACACGCGGGCGCGCACCCCCCTCCCGCGATGGTATACGTGTGCGCGCGCACGCACCCCTCCCGCGATGGTATACGTGCGCACGCGCGTGCACACACACACACCCCTCCCGCAATGGAATACACACGCACGCGCGCACACGCACACACACCCCTCCAGCAATGGTGCGCACGCGCACACCTCCCGCGATGGTATACACACGCCCCTCCCGGGATGGTATACACACGCCCCTCCCGGGATGGTATACACACGCCCCTCCCGCGATGGTATACACACGCCCCTCCCGGGATGGTATACACACGCCCCTCCCGGGATGGTATACACACGCCCCTCCCGGGATGGTATACACACGCCCCTCCCGGGATGGTATACACGCAGACCCCCACACACAATGACGGCATACGCGCACGCACACAGACCCCCACACACAATGACGGCATACGCGCACGCGCACACGGACCCCCACACACAATGACGGCATACGCGCACGCGCACACGGACCCCCACACACAATGACGGCATACGCGCACACGGACCCCCACACACAATGACGGCATACGCGCACACGGACCCCCACACACAATGACGGCATACGCGCACACGGACCCCCACACACAATGACGGCATACGCGCACACGGACCCCCACACACACCACAATGGTATACAGGCGCGCACACACACACCTCCCATGATGGTATACGCGCGCACCCACACACACAATGATGGTATGCGCACACACACAATGATGGTATGCGCGCACACACCACGATGGTGCACGCGTGCACGCCCCCCCCCCACCACAGTATACGCGTGCACACACACCACCCGATGGTATACGCGCGTCCCACACACAATGATGGTATATGCGCACCCGCCCCCACCACGATGGTATACGCACGCGCGCACACCCACACACAATGATGGTATACGTGCACCCCCTCCACCCACACCCCCACCATGGTGGTATGCACGCACACACCCCCACACACAATGATGGTATACACGCACACACACCCCCACACACAATGATGGTATACGCGCTCAACCCATCCCACCATGATGGTATACACGCGCACCCCCCCACCCCCACCCCACCATGATGGTACACCATGACGCATACACACACCATGACGGTATATACGCACACCCCCACACACCATAATGGTATACACACACAGCATGATGGTACGTGCCACCACATCATGGATACACACACAGACACGATGGATACACACACAGACACCATGATGGTAATACGCACGCGCACACACAATCATGGTATATGAGCATGCACACATGCCCCCACCCCATGCTGTTACGTGCACATGCACGCACACACACCATGAAAACACCATGATGGTATACGCGCACACACCCCACGATGGTATACACACACACCCCCCAACAATGATGGTATATGCGCACACACACCCCACAATGGTATACGCGCACGCACACACACCCCCAATGATACATGTGCACACACACACGATGGTATACGCGCACACACCCCACGATGGTATACACACCCCCCCCCCAACAATGATGGTATATGCGCACACACACACCACAATGGTATACGCGCACGCACCCCCCCCCCCAATGATACATGTGCACACACACACGATGGTATACGCGCACCCCCACCACGATGGTATATACACACACACACAATGATGGTATACGCGCACCCCCCCTTGATGGTATACATGTGCACGCACACACACACGCACCCAGACACACACCCCCATGACGGTATACGTGCGTGCACACACACCCGACCTGATGGTATACGCACACACAAACCCCATAACGGTACACCCGCGCACACACACCCGACCATGACGGTACACACACACACACACACACGATGGAACATGCGCGCAAACACCACACAACCATGACGGTACACACACACAGACCATGACGGTACACACACACACACACAGACCATAACGGTACACGCGCACAGACCTATCTATTACACTTAAACACACACACCGATATTACTCAAAACATTGCTTTGGCAAAATGTCAATAAAGCACTACTGAACTGAACTCAGAGAGAGAGAGAGACAGACGGACACAGACAGAGAGACGGACACAGATGGGGGGAGAGAGAGAGAGAGAGAGAGAGAGACAGACGGACACAGACGGGGAGAGAGAGGGACATACTTCTCCAGTGTGGCGAGCAGAGGGTCCGGCTCTGAGGAACCCTGCACCTGGAACATCTGATCTCTGCTCAGGCGAATGATCTCACACAGAGACTGAGACGCATTCGAGTGCCTCTGTGAGAAAATAATAAACAGAATGAGGACATGCACAGATCTATGGAGGAGAGTGAAATTATAGTGATGACATTTTATTACCATTAACCAAAAAATAGTGTGGATGATAATCCTTATATTTTATATAAAATATAGGGCTGTGATATCACCATAAATGTCTGTACACTTGAGTTAATAAGGCACCATAATTTCTTTTCTTTTTAAACTTTGATGTAAACCCTAAAAAGAAGACTGAAATTTGTAAAATTGTGAAACCTTCTCAAGGTTTTATCTTTTTTTTTGGAAATCTAAAGACTTTTTTGGAAGCAAAACTGCACATTCAGATCCTTTTAGACTTTTACAAATGAAATGAGATTTTTGTCAAAAAAACAAACAAAAAAACGGACAAACCTAAAGGACAACCTCACGGGATTGTAAAAAAAAAATCTAAATCAAAATAAGAAACAACTAAAAGATGTAATTAGAAAAACTAAACAAAAACAAAATTAGGTAATAAAACCATGGACAGTTTAAAAAAGTGAACAAAAACTGGCTTACATCCTCGTCCTGGGAGGGCTGTACCATGTCCACCAGGCGCTGGATCACCTTCTCCTCATTCAGCCACTGCGCTCACACACACACACAGACTTAACAGTACAGAAATGTGTACCTGCCAATTATTAATGTAGATGTAGAGAAATATGGATGCCGATATAAATGGCGTGCGTCCTCACGTTTAAAACATCTTGTCTGAGCTGCTGAGGTTCGATGCATGTGAGCATCCTGAGCAGCAGGTCCATAATGGCTGAGGTTCCTATGTGCTTAATCATCAGATCCACAAAGTCTTCTCTCTTTCTCAAGAACTCCACAATCTACACAGACGCACGTTTATTATATACACATCTTACACCACAGCAATTCACCAATAATTACAGTTTCATTAAGGAACCACGTACTTTTTATCCGTTCATAATTATAGTTACGTTAATGCCTGTTGGCACCTTCAGCAGAAACATCCGGAGTACACATACCCATGAAGGTGCAAAATTAAGTATAACATTACAAAATTCATCTACAATGCTGGAGCTCCTATGAAGGCATCACCTCACCTGTCCACTTCAAGATCATTAACATAAACCAACAGACTTACTAGTAGCTTAGTGGTTAAGGTGTTTGACTACTGATTGGAAGGTTATGAGTTTGAAACCTAGGTACATCAAGCTGCTACTGCTGGGACCCTGAACAAGGCCCTTAACCCTCAATTGTTTGGTTATATAAAAATGAGAACGTAAGTAGGTCTGAATGAGGGCATCTGCCAAATGCTGTAAACATGTACCTGCTCTGGCTTTCTGCCAATGAGGATGCTCAGTACTTTACTGAAGAAGCTGGCAAGCAGAGGGTTGAGTGGCGGCTCGTTCTGCAGGAACCCATACAGTTTCACAAGTAAACTCTCATCCTCCCCTAACCGGTCGTTGATCTGCCCAACATCTGAGGTCAGAAGTTCGCAGGATATGTTTGGGTACCTGTGAAATTGAAACAAACAAATTACAGGTTGGAAACTTACATCAAGTAGCTGAGAGCATGTAATGGAGCAATTAGGGTGAAGAGAGAAATACAGAAGATCACTTCGAGAGTCACTTCTAATAAACATGTAATAACAGATTCGAATAAGAGTGTGCTAAATCTGGATCCACACAGGCAGTCAGACCCATAACTCTTTATATTCATTCATTCATTTCCTACCGCTTATCTGAACTTCTCGGGTCACAGGGAGCCTGTGCCTATCTCAGGCGTCATCGGGCATCGAGGCAGGATACACCCTCGACGGAGTGCCAACCCATCGCAGGGCACACACACTCTCATTCACTCACACACTACGGACAATTTTCCAGAGATGCCAATCAACCTACCATGCATGTCTTTGGACCGGGGGAGGAAACCGGAGTACCCGGAGGAAACCCCGAGGCACGGGGAGAACATGCAAACTCCACACACACAAGGTGGAGGTGGGAATCAAACCCCCAACCCTGGAGGTGTGAGGCAAACATGCTAACCACTAAGCCACCGTGCCCCCCCACCTCTGTTTATACATTAGCTTAATTCATCATAACAAATTTTAATTTCTATACTTTTTCAAAATTGTCTCTCGTTAGTTTATTTTATTATTATTCTGCATAATCATGTCTACATATGGGGATTAGTGCTGCACGATTAATCATATCGCAATATCAAGCCTGTGCGATTATATGACACAAAATGCTGCGATTTTATGAAATAAATGGGTTGTCATGTGTGGACATGACAACCCATTCTCTCTGAAAGCTGTTTGCCTATTTCATCCACTACACTGCTATCCGCTACACCGCTAAACTAGTGAGTTTCAGTTTAGGGAGTGGCACGTGTGGCGCTTATGGTCATGTGACTTTTTCCGGTGTGCAGCACGGAACGGGTGAAGAAGGATGGCGAGCAGACGGACACTGAACTGGTGGCCAGAAAAAATGCTACCTCTGTTATATGTAGTGTTAATTTCGTCAGACGAGACGAAATATGTTCAACAACCTTTTTTTCATAAGACGAGACGATGACAAGACTGCATCACTGTCCAACGCTGACTAAGACTAAATTAACATGGATTATTGTTGACGAAAAAAGACGAGATGAAAATGTTTTGTATAAAATAAAAACTAAGATAAAATCTCTTCATTTTCGTCTACAATTTGCTTTTTCATCAGCTGTTACGCCTTTAAAATATTCAGGACGAGTTCGCGGCTTTGCGCTGTAGCTCGTTACAGGTCTTATACGCCTGTTTGTATACAGTTAATTGTATTGCTTCTGCTAAAGAACATAGTGCGCTCCGTCTCTACGGTTAGAACCCTGTGTGTCCATGGCAACGCTCTGTTTTACATTTCAACGGTGTGTTATAGTTAGCAGCAGTCTGTTATCAAGAAATAAAAGTGTGTGCGTAGAAAAAATTTGTCCACACGCCGCTCAAATAAGAAAAAAAAAAGTCCTGAGCCCAAGTCCACCGTGTAGGCGGCTTTTTGTGTTAAATGATATTTCCTGTCGCTGCGCTTTTATTGTACATGACAGCTTATGTCCCGATATCCGGTCTTCACATTACGATTAAAAGCAGTATCAGTAAAGTAACACATGTGATGTGCATCAAGTCCGAGTGTGTGTACTGTTTAAACGTGTTCTCCACTTCTCACTGATACTTTTGTGATTCGGAGTTTTGACAAGTTTTATAGCCTTGATATTGTTTCTTATTCAAAAGTGGTGACAGAAAAAACTCTTTACCCCCAACCTGAAACCTCTTCCCCTGTCACAATCACATCATAATCAACATTAATAATTAGGCTTAAAAGCTAATGTATATGTAAGGGAATCAAGTTTAATAATTACATGTAATATTGCTCCAAATATTATCTATTATCAATAATGGTGTGTGCAATACCATGTATAACGTGCATTAAGCTGGTAATTTACTTTGTGTGTGATATCTCATATTATATATATATATATATATATATATATACACACACACACACATATATATACACCGTATACCTACAGTTTTGACCTCTTAGGCTTTTCGTTATTCAGCATTAATGTGTTATTTTCTATCTTTAATTTGAAAACGTTTTGCGCTTGTTTGTTGTTGTTGATAGTTTGAGTTTAGAAATACAAATTTCAGCATTATCAGTAATCTGTGTGTGCATTTTCCTTGAGAACCAAGCAAGTTGACTCATGATACCATTTGTTTATTATATTGCAATCACATATCGCAATATTGACCTCAACAATCGCAATATGCCATTTTCCCCAAATTGTGCAGCCCTATATATATATATATATATATATATATATATATATATATATATATATATATATATATATATATATATATATATATATATATATATATATTAGTGTATTTCAGATACAAAAGTACAGAAATCCATGCAGGCTCCAAGATTTAAAAAAGATTTAATTAGCAGTGTAGAGATCTCACTTGTATTTGATTTTCTCCTCAACATTGTCACTGGGCTCCTGTGTGATGAATCCCACCAGGTCCTCCATGCACTGAGATCTGATCAGGAAATCCACCAGCTTGTGGTTCTGAGCTTTACACTCCTGTAGTACATCCTCCTCATCCATCACCTCCCTCAGGGTCACGTCCTCTTTGTCCAGGAGCGTGTCAATGTGGGAGGTTGTGTGAAGGTCAAACTTCCAAAACATGGTGCTTCTGTGGATCGACCAGCACCCACATTGTTTTTATTGTCATTGATATAATAATGATAATAACAAAGATGATAAAGTGTGCGTGTTACAGAGCAGAGTGAATGTTATATTTAATGGCTTATGAAACTCTGAGGAGAGCGACATGGTCCTTACCTGAGCGTGACAGAGCTCAGAGTGTAAAAAAAATCTGATTAAAAAGAAAAGAATGCTGGAGCTCTTTGGGACTTCTGGCCCATTCCAGGCACTGTGGGTTCAAAAGAGAGAGATGCTGAAGGACAACACACCTCAACACACACCTGCAACACAACCAACAAACAGGCATGATTACACATACACCCTGATATCTACTCTAATACCATCGTAATAAACTAATAAATAAACAAACAAATACATAAAAACACACACACACACACACACATTTTTTATATATATATATATTTAGTGAATCATTTTAAAAACCCAAACTGTGTTTTGGTTGTTATTTACATATAAATACATTTAATATTATAAACAAACAATTCTGTAAATAAATTGCTTAAGTTATTCAAGTAAACTTACTACAGTTAAGATCATATTTACGTTTAGATTTCATATTTGAAAAGCTAAAACATTTACTATCAGAAAGAGCTAATTAAAACAAAAAACTATTTATGAATCATTAAACTCTAAACATCTGTGTGTTTAAAGCTTTACACGTTTCACATCTTACAGAAATAAGTCAATAATGTGCGCTCTGGTTCTCTGAGGTAGATAATAAGAGCATAGGGAAGTGTGAGGGTGAATAATAAAGCACCTCTAACCTGAAGGAAGAAAGACAAGTTTAAACTCAACACAAAAACTTTGAGGTAAACCTTAACACCACTGTAAACACACACACACACACTACTGGAACTGACTGTCCCACACTTCAGTACTGTACAGTTGATTAATTCTCTCTAACAGCAGCTCTGACTGTAGATCAAGTTTATATTAATGTAATGACAAAGGTGATAAACACTAGGGTGTTATTTTTGGCTATTAACTAATTGTAAATCCTGTGTGTGTGTGTGTGTGTGTGTGTGTGTGTGTGTGTGTGTACAGCAATACTGCAGAGACTTTTACTCATTTTCTCACGGTTTTACTGTCAGTAAGTCGTGTTGTCTGCACAAGACATTTCATTGCATATATCTTTTCGGCAGTGTAGTGAAGCAACATACACAAAAGCTTAACTGTAGCTTAGAGTTATTAAAGTATAATTACATTTAAATTCTCTCACTGTTACAGACTCCTATTAAAGCAGAATTACAGCTAACATGCTAAACACCAGCTACCTGCAGTAGCTAACTGTACTAAACTGTGAAGCTAACAAACGATTAAACACGAATAAAACTAAAAGGGATGTAATACATATATGTTTAAATCTTATGCAGTTATTCCATGTGAAGCTGAAATACCGAGGCCCGGTATTAGCTGCTCATGCTAACGCTAGTCACGTCAAAGTTAATCACAAACCGGCCTGTTAGCATTGGGGGCTATTAGCCATGCTAGCGTTTATACACACAAATTCGTATTTACATACAAAGCGTTTATATAACGCGATACTTCTCAAGCGATACTGTAGTTTTTATTGGTAAGGAAATCATCTTAATCCATAATCACCCATAAATATGAATTTGAAAAGTAAAAAATAAATAAATAAATAAATATGAATAAATGAATAAATACAAATAAAATAGAAAAAAACGCCGGCTACGTTGACCAACTCGAGCTGAACCGTGTTCCCTCTTTACGCATGCGCACTACAAGAGCAGTAATTAATGCTCACAAGTGCACATTATAACCCACTGAAAGGGATCCGAACCTGAGGTAAAGCCTTAACCTGGACCGCTAAGGAACAACTAATGCTAAGCTTCCTGAGCTAGCTAGATAGTTAGCCTTGCTATGCTAAGCTAAGCTAAACTATGCTAAGCTAAGCGCTCTCCCTTAGCCAAAAAAACGAGAACTGAACGAAACAAACAAAAAAAAAACTAGTTACATTACCGATTAAGATCCCGACATGAAGCTCCGGAAAACCTCTTGATATAAAAGTGTGACCAAAAATAAAAAAGTACACATAAAGGTGGCGGTGAGAAAATAAACTGTTGACGATAACAACAGATTCTGACAGGCGCCAAAAACACAGATCGCTCCACCATCAAGACGGCGCTTTTCAAGATGGCGGCATCACCAGCCTCCTTCCCCCCACAGCACGGCTACAGGAGGTGCCAATCAAACCCCGTTCTGCAAGCTGATTGGTCTACAGGCATGTCTGTTATAGCGCTTCACAAAAACACACGTAAGCGAGTCGGATATGAACATCGTTAACTAAAACATAACATGACATACAAGTCATATGAGTAAGAGCGACGCACATAACGTGTGTGTGAGCGGAAAAACACGTTATTCACACACGGAACGGTACATGTGAGACGCCCACATGATGAAGAACCAATAAGAATCCCGGTCGGTAAAGAAATACGAATTGTCATTGGTTGTTACCATTTTAATCACCTCGCAACAACCCGCCTTAAAAAGAGTAGAAAGTAAACGGCATTAAAACTAACGTGTGATTGACAGGTGACATTGATCACAAAAACATCTCACCGCTTTCTGCTACAGTCATGACGCTTCCAGTGAACTCACTAATCCGTGCACCAGGCTGCACACTTACACACTTACACACTTACACACTGCGCGGTGTCCGATTCGCTCGGACCGGGTTGGTGTTTTTTGCTTATTTTGAAACGCCCTAGCAACAGTGTGACGTCACTGCGATTGACACGGAAACTGACCAATAAACAACCAGGTCCCGTTCAGTTCATGTTTAAAGCAGAGTTAGTCTTAAATCTTACATCTAGGATGAATAATAATAATAATATTAATCATCATCATCATCATCATAGTATTAATAATAAAAATAATTATGAGGATGATGTTTATTATTATTATTATTATTATTATTATTATTATTATTATTATTATTATTATTATTATTATTATTATTATTATTATTATGTTTCATCAAAGTTCAAAGTGTTTATTGTCATATGCACAGACAGAAAGCATGTTTCTCTGCACAATGAAATTATATCATATAATATTTATTATATTATATTGCATTATTTATTATTGTATTATATTGATAATCCTGTTATTTTGTCATGTGGTTTGTGTTTTGGATCAGTGGCCTTGATATAATTTAAAGAATAAATTGTTCTGTTGAAATATTTCATGTTTTGTCCACAGAAAAGTGCAGAAAAGCCTAACAAATGAAAATGAACTCTTTTATACTGATGACTTTCACACAGTAAATGTATTACATGGTTTAAAACTTGGTTAAAAAAGCACAACAATGCCTGTACTTCTTGTAGTACACTTCTTGTAGGCACTGTAAGTCTCAAGAAATCTCATCTGTCCCTGGGGATTTTAACGAGTTTCTACCGCTGCACCATCGAAAGCATCCTGACCAACTCCATCACCGTATGGTACGGAGGCTCCACTGTGTGTGAACATAAAGCCCTGCAAAGGGTGGAGAAAACCGCCCAACACATCACTAGCACCCAACTACCTGCCATCGAACACGTTCACCACAGCAGATGTCTGCGCAGAGCTCACAACGTTATCAAGGACTCTTCACATCCCAGTCATAAACTGTTTAACCTCCTTCCATCAGGAAGGACATACAGGAACTTACGCACCAGAACCAGCAGGTTCAGGGACAGCTTTTTTCCATCCACCATCACACTACTGAACTCTACACTACACCGCTAGATCACTACAAAGCAAACACAAAACAAAACACTGTATATAACCTCTGTACGATACTACGATGTGTACAATACATGTACATATTACAGAGTTTATCTTTTTACTCCTCATTACATCTGCACAAATGTTTTATCTATATGTATCTTTATATCATTGCTGTACATTCAGCCCAATGTTCCACATTCATCTATGTGTATATAACGTGTGTGTGTGTGTGTGTGTGTGTGTACAGACTGTTTATTCAGCTTGCTAACTCCTTAAATCTTGTAACCTTTCACTCTGCACATTTCTCTTCAATGCCATAGCATTAGAACCATTTCTGTAATTCTGTAAAATTTATTTACTGTATACACTTACATATATACTACCTGCTGTAAATATGCTAGATATTTATCTGCACTTTTGCACGACTGCTACATTTTGCACTTCTGGTAGATGCCAAACTGCATTTCGTTGCTGTGTACCTGTACAATGCAATGACAGTAAAGTTCTATCTATCTATTACATTATACCATTTTATAAAGAAATAGCAGGAGAGGCTGATGCTCTGTAAAATATAACCTTTATTATATATAAAAATGTATCTGATAGAAAAAAATCATCACAAATGTGCATTACATGAGGCATCTGTACAATAAACACAGATCTGAAGCTCGGTGGCAGTGTGGAAGCTGCACATACACACACTACATTACACAAGGAAAAAACTAACAATCACAGATCAATAAAAGAGACAGAAAACAAGCGTCACACAGAGCAAACGATGTGATTCAGTCACACTCAGGGCTGAAAGACAACCTGGATGAGACATTAAGTTAATGCTTCACTTCACATCAGAGATGATGTCAGTCACAACCAGGAAAAAAAGCATTAAACCTCCACTGAATCTCTCCAGTTACAGAGAGTTTACTACGTCTGCAAAAGAGGACCGAAAGAAAGTAAGAAGGGAAAGAACAAGAAAATTAGGAATGGGTGAGATTAAGAATGTAAGAAATAAAAAACAAATAGAAAGTACAATGGAAAGAAAGAAAGAAATTTTACTTTATATTTAATACATTTTAAACAAAATAATTTTGTAAAATCACAAGTTGTGAAAATCAGTGACAAAGAAAGAAGGTAGCCCTGTGTGTGTGTGTGTGTGTGTATGTATGTGTGTGTATGTAGGTACATGTGTGTGTATGTATATGTGTGTATGTATGTACATGTGTGTGTGTGTGTATGTATATGTGTTTATGTGTGTGTATGTGTGTGTGTGTGTGTATGTATGTACATGTGTGTGTATGTATGTGTGTGTATGTATGTGTGTGTATGTAGGTACATGTGTGTGTATGTATATGTGTGTATGTATGTACATGTGTGTGTGTGTGTATGTATATGTGTTTATGTGTGTGTATGTGTGTGTGTGTTTATGTATGTGTGTGTGTTTATGTATGTGTGTGTGTGTGTGTATGAGAGAGACAGAGAAAGAGAGAGAGTGATGGAGACAGACAGACAGATAGAGAAAGAGAGAGATGGAGACAGACAGACAGACAGATAGAGAAAGAGAGTGATGGAGACAGACAGACAGATAGAGAGAGAGATGGAGACAGACAGACAGACAGACAGATAGAGAGATAGAGAGAGTGATGGAGACAGAGAGAGAGAGAGAGAGAGAGAGATGGAGACAGACATACAGACAGACAGATAGAGAGAGAGAGAGAGAGAGAGAGAGAGAGAGAGAGAGAGAGAGAGAGAGCACAAGAGGAGTTTAAAACTGAGTTGCTGATTGGTCAGTTTTGTGACATCATCAGTGGGCATTAGAAGTGAAAGCCCCTGCACATGT
This sequence comes from Tachysurus fulvidraco, assembly GCF_022655615.1. Classification (NCBI taxonomy): domain Eukaryota; kingdom Metazoa; phylum Chordata; class Actinopteri; order Siluriformes; family Bagridae; genus Tachysurus; species Tachysurus fulvidraco. Next base: position 25,646,139 of record NC_062534.1, read on the forward strand.
GGACCCTCAGCATGTTTAGCAGTTCCACACTTTCTGGTGATGTGACAGTTTAATGTCGGCTCATGGCAGCCTGAAAGATCCAGATACATTTTTAAATGTAAAAAAAGTGCTTCATGTAAAAATCGACACGACGTTCTTTTACACACAGAGAGACTACATGAGCTAAAATGTGTGAAATCATCAGTTGGTTCATTTTCAGGGCAAGATTAAGATTTTAAACTAAAAGTAAACTAAAAGTAAACTCTCCTAATTAAAGCTGAGTTTACACAAACAAGTCCAGAGCTGAGATCGTGTCCCACATGCTAACGACCCACATGCTAACACACAGCTAGCTTTTTTTCTTCTACATTCTCATCTATTAATCCAAAATGGTGTATGCTGATTGGCTGGGAGACAAAAGACTTACTTCCCTTATATGGTCACAGCTTCCTGTCCTGTGATAATTTATTTACATCTATATTAGGAAAATAAATCTAGTTTACATGTCAAACTCATTTCTATTAGTCCTAACAGTTCCCTTCACTTTAATATGTTTATAATGTCATATAAATCTACAAATATGGAGCAGGGTGTGGCTAAGGAGTTGATTGACAGACACATTATGTTCCACAAAGTAACGGCCGTGTGCTCAGAAGTATTAGCCCTGACGTTTCACCTCTCACATGTGAGCCACGTTTATATTCAGATGTGATTCTGTACACGAGGGGAAGCTGGAACACCGCTTTGAGCTCAATAAGAGTACGATTAAAACACTAGCGCTATCAGTACGATTTCAAGAGCAAGCTACAGCCGTATTTATATTCGTATTAATATATAACTGTGTGTGTGTGTGTGTGTGTTCATATATATATATATATATATGATTTTACCGCTGTTTTTTCATCATTATTCGGATTATGTACAATAGCAGCAAACACACTTTTGGTAAACAGAACTAGCCAAACATATATTTCGTAATTCGAAAAAAAAAAAAAAAATTCACACAGAGAACAATCGGCAGGTCACGTCTCCATGACGATGACGACAATGTCATTATTATTATTACTATTATTATTATTGTTATCATTATTATTTATGTTATTATACATATGTACAACATCTCCGCTGTAAAAAATAATGTCTTTTTGGTTTGAGGGAAAATAAACACGCCCACATGGCTTCAAGTGTGTGTGTGTGTGTGTGTGTGTGTGTGTGTGTGTGTGGTCAGGATGAGTCTGTGCAGGGTGAGGGTGGGGGCGGACACAGGTGAAAGTAGCTGCGCTCGGTGGAGGGTGACGGAGGACAGCTTTCCTCGGCAGACATGTAGTGGCTGCGTGGGGTGGGTGGAGGTGGGCACGGCTCTGAGTCCCAGTTCACCTCCATGTAGTACTTATTGCTCTTCCACCGGCTTGGCGTGTAGTCGCTGTCACACACATCTGTGCTGCAGGGCGTGGTGGGTGGAGCACCGCCACGTACCACATAGGGCCTAGAGAGAAGGAGCAGGGCAAACAGGACGGGGTGGGTGCGGGGTGGGTATGGGGTGGGTACGGGGTGGGTTAGTTTAAATGTCACAATATATATATATGAAAAATATACATCTGTTAGTGTCACATCAATCATCATGACCTACACACTGTAATGCAAGTGTACTGTACACACCTCATTCTGTCACACACTGAGTGTTCAGCTTTTTATTATAAGTGCTTGTTGTACATTTTCTCGTAGCTGTGCTTATTATTATTATTTTAGTGTTCTGCATTTCACACTTTCAGTCCCAAGCGTGAAACAACAGAAAAGAGAAAACTTTATACTGAAGGAAAAAACTATGTTCAGTCTTAAAATGGAAGGAGGCAAAGATTGCACAATGAAAGACTGTGTGTGTGTGTGTGTGTGTGTGTGTGTGTGTGTGTCACCTGTAAGACCTCGTCGTGGACGGGCTGTTGGATGAATAAAACACTTCGGTGTTGTAGAGTGAGCGATCTGTGGCTGGTGACGGGGGAGGATTCAAAATCTTATAAAAAATAAATAAATAATAGTAATTAGAATAAAGTCATGTTACACACTAAATACAAGTAAAACTATGTTGTTGATCAGAGAGCTGCTGAGGAGGTCATTGGTTCTAATACAGCGTTATAATGAACCTGAGGGTAAAAGGCAGCTTTGGTGCTGGAGGAGCTGCTGGATGAAGCTCCGGTCACATGGTTCCTGTCGTACAGCGGAGCTCCACTGCTGCTGCTGCCCATAAGACTGAATGAGCTCACAAGTGATTTCCCACATGATATACCTGCGCGCACACACACACACACACACACACACAGACACACACACACACACACAGTAATGTTTATCATGTAAAGGTCAAATACATGTAACAGCTACATTCTCTTTACAGAATAAAGTGAACAAAAGTGAATCCACTCTGTCTGTGAGTTAGTAGCACACACACACACACACACACACACACACACACACACACACACACACACACACACAAACACACACACACACTTCTAGCTTCAGTTCCTTTCTGTGTAACATGTTACACTATGTAAAATCCCTGTTTAATAGACAGCACTGTGTGATGTAGACTGATCTACAGTTTTCTGCCTATACCTACCTGCTGTCAGTCTCCTGGTGTTGCTGCTAATTCAAGTTAATCATTTAGTAATCAGTTAATTAGAGAAAACCCTTCTGCATTTGTGTTGCACAGCTGAGAACCAGTTCAAAATGACCAGTAAGTAAGAACTTCCATTAGAGACCCATCAGTGTGTTGTTGTGAGAAATTGTGAGGAAACTTTACATTTTTTATCCTGCTGTGAACTCCTCCATTCAGAGAGCAGCACACACCGGTCTAACATGTAAAGGCCCTGATATCTGAGATCGTGTAGTTTAAGATGTCTCACAGGTCCTCAGATGGCAGCTGCACTAAAGCAGTGTCAGCATCATCAGTGAGGAGACTTCAGGATGCTCGACTTCAAGGCAGAAAATGCAAAGTATCTCAGACTGGCCAATAAAAACAAAGACACAGACATTGGACACTGGAAGACTGGAAGAAGGTGTTGTGGACAGATGAGTCCAAGTTTGAGGTCTTTGGATCAAACTTCAGAACATTTGTGAGACACGGAACAAATGAACAGATGCAGTGCTTAACACCTTCAGCGTTGGGGTGCTTTGGAGGTGGGATATTAGGAGACTTTGGACAGAGTGGAAGAAACCTTGATGAAGGAAAGCTATCACAAGGTTCTCCAACACCATGCTGTCCCTGTGGATAGCACCTGATTTCATCCTTCTACAGGATAATGACCCAAAACGTGTCAGCATTATCTGAAGACTGAGCGCTCAGCTGGAATTCTGACTGTATTTGAGTAAACAATACAATTTTTAAGTGACCCCAGACTTACGAGCAGTAGTGTACGTAAGAATATATAATCTACACTCCTCCCAGTTTAGTCTTGTGCAGGTGATTGTACAAATTATTTAATCTAATCTATGATATTTACCCACTGAATGTTCTTTAATCTTTATTTCACTGATTCTTCACCACCTGCATACTCGGCATGACCATGATGGAGTCCAGAGAGTGGATCAAAAAACTAATCTACACATCCATACAACCCTGTGTGTGTGTGTGTGTGTGTGTGTGTGTGTGTGTGTGTGTGTGTGTGTGTGTGTGTGTGTGTGTATGTGTGTGTGTGTGTGTTTGTGTGTGCATGTGTGTGTTTGTGTGTGTATGTGTCTGTGTGTGTGTGCGTGTGTGTATATGTATGTGTGTGTGTGCGTGCGTGTGTGTCTGTGTGTGTATGTGTATGTGTGTGTGTATGTGTGTGTGTGTGTGTGTGTATGTATATGTGTGTGTGTGTGTGTGTGTGTGTGTGTGTGTGTGTGTACCTGTACAGTTAGCGTGCTGCGTGTTGTTGGTGCTGATGAAGTTCAGTGGGACATGAGCGGTCCCAGTGATGTAATCATGAGGGAATCCCCCGCTTGGCCCTTTGTAGCGGCGACACACCACACGCTGACACACAAAGCATAAGCCGCCCAGCACGAACACCGACAGGATGATTCCGATCACTGGCCCGATGGTGTTGGTGTGGTGCTCGTCACCGCTGGGTGGTGAGAAATCTGTGCAGAGAGACAGAGACAGGATTACGTAATGAATGACAGAGTGAAAGCAGACTGGCTGTTGATTGGCTGTTGAGGTGTGACATCACTCACCACAGAAAAGCTCATCGGAGTCATCTGAGCAGTCGGGGTACGAGTCACACTGCTGCTTCTTCGAGATGCATTTATTATTTTTACAGCGGAACTGATTTGGCATGCAGATGGCTGGAAACACACACACACACACACACACACACACACACACACACACACACACACACACACACACACACACACACACTACTGACACCTGTTTGCCTGAGGTTGGAGAACGCTGAAGACTTTTGCGCACTCAATAGCTGGGTTAGTATTTTATATGACTCACTTTATAGATAAACTTCATCCCACTAAGGACAGACAGTTCAAACACTTATAAACAGCAGCTATATTCAGTTATAACCTGTGTGAGATTTAGTGATTTTAAATGTCTGATATGAATCTTTTAAAAAGGTGATTTTTGTGTGCTTAAGCATGTGAGCTTGGTCACGTGAGGGTCGTACTGTGGCAGTTGAGTTCGTCAGATCCGTCGGTACAGTCCTGTTCTCCGTTGCAGCGCAGCTTTGCATCAAGACACTGTCCACCATGACACTGAAACTGTTGATCTGAGCACACGGGGCAGTTCATTTCATCACTGTGGTCAGCGCATTCGGCAATGCCGTCACACCGCCACGTCATCGGGATGCAGTCGATCTCGCCCGTCGCACATGTGAAATGATCTGCCGAGCAAGTGGGCGGGT